>NC_135750.1:39512500-39607500 GCF_041903045.1 Epinephelus lanceolatus
TTATATAATTTCAGGTTGCTTTTTAAAATGAGATGTTTAAAGAGTTGTGATCATACTGAGGAGCAGCAGACAGTCTGTCCGTTTGAGGAACCTCTGGGTAATGTCTCCACTGGTGAGGACTGAGTACGGACAAGAAAGCTCTGACAGCAGGCCGCTCATCTCCAGCTGGAAGCCCTCTGCCTCACTCGGACCTGGGAGGGGTATAACGACACACACACCAAACAATTAAATCTCACACATACCCAGTCCAATCAAAAAGACAGTTACAGTAGTTGTGTTAACAACAACCTGGCAGATGTCAAACAGAAACTCACTGCTAAATTTGTGACAGCAATGAGTGTGTTAACATGGATGTTACTAACCTGTTCATGATTGGGTTTTTAGAGTGCCCTGTTTATGAGTCTTACCATGTAAACACCAAATCCTGTTTTCAGAAACCTGGATAAGACCTTATCCAATTTATTAGAAACCCAAATGCTAGCTGGAGAACTCCAAAAGAAACCAGGACACTGTTACATGTTTACACCTTCTCCCATTTACATTCACATCCGGAGTGATAAAGAAACAGAGTTTTGCCTTTCAGTAATGAAAGAGGCTGCAGAGCTTTATCCACCTACGCGGTGACAGCAACAGTCTAGCCCTGGTGTGGGGGACAGTGTTAGAAGAGTAGAGCAGCTGTTTTCAGGAATAACGTTACGCTAGCTCAGTATGAACTGTGTGTGGTTGAGACAGAAAGACACAGTCAAGGCTGTAACTTCAAAATTCTGTAACCCTGTAGGCATTTTTGAGGAAAAGTCGGCATACTACATTTTTTGAAAGTTCAATATGTCCCAAACAAGAATTCATCATATGCCAGTGAAATAAGGTTCTCAGTTTTTTATAATTCCCCTGCCAAAATGTTATGTTTTAGGCGAAATTTGCATGTGTATGTCTACCTGTCTGTGTGTGAGCAGGGACACTACTGTGCACATTTTCATACATTTTTGTGGATGGATGTAACATGGGCCTAGCAGGCATAAATACTGGATGCATGTGTTTAGCTTAATAATTCAAATCTACAGTTAACATTAACTGATTGGATATTTGATGTGTTTGGCATCCTAAAGTAAATGTCTTTAAAAAGTAAGATGGTCTAGTATTTTTGTTGCAATGGTGGTTGTGTCACATGTTTCTTTAGATAGATTTTTTATCAAACAGATCATGCTCCATTTATGACAATGACTTAAATTGCTATCAAACAATTTCATCGATATATCTCAAGTTCAATAAACCGAATTATTTTTAGTAGCATTATACAATCTGTAATAAAAACTAAACTGAGATTAGCTATATTTGCAATATAAAGTATGCCAAACGCATAATCTATCCCTGTTTTGTCCTTTCAGTTAAAATCCCCTCACTTAAGACTGTGGATAAGGAACAAGCTGAGGGAGGGAGACAAGGAAGGAAGGAAGGAAAGGTGTGAGGATGACAGATAATTCTTTCGAAATGTGTGGAATAGTTTGAATTACATTGTAGAAAATAATCTCTTCAAAATACTGTAGTGTACCCACTTTAGATCACCTATCACAAAAAGTGTAAGTCAACATTCAATCATCAAATAGGAAAACTATAAATAAGCTATATCATTTTAAAGCGAGTACATTTAATTTGTGTTTCAGGGGGACCATAAAGGCCTGATCATGGAAGCTGCTGTAAGTCTCAAGAAGACTGGCCGTTCCCCAGATTTAGGAGAATGTCTCATCTGTCAAGAGAGTACAAGTGATAAGTTAATAAAGGGACCTGAGGCATTAAAATCTGCTTCAGAGACGAGACACAAACTGTGCGACCGTGGCAACAGAACTGTAATTGATTGAATCAAGGAAATATCATCAACAGATGTTGATCAGCTGTGGTGGCACAAGTCATGTTATTCATCATTCAAAAGTTAAGATAAAATTGGAAGATTACAAGAGAAAATTCAGACATCCAGACAACAAAGCTGTGAACAAAAAACATCAACTACTATGCTGCGGAGCTCAACAAAATCTGTCAATTGGGATCCCTGCATTTTCTGCCAAGACACAAGAGGGAAAGAATTAGTATCATTTGTCATTACATTTAAGATGAGTGATGAGATACTGGAGTTGTCCAAGTACAACCAAGAGGCCCATGTGCGACTAGCAGGTATTAGTGACCTTATCACAGCAGAAGGGAAATACCACCCAAACTGCTACAAGAAGTTCAAGCGAAATGCCACAAAGACAAAAGAAAGTTCTGAAAAAACAGATCTGGCAATGGAATGACTTGTTATTGAGATGAGGACATCAGCAAAGAAGGAACATGTACTTGAACTGTCTGAGGTTTGGAACAGATACCGTGAATTAGCACAAAAGGCCAATGTTGAAGTTCCACCATCATTTAGAAGCAGGAGATCTACATTCAAAGAAAAACTTCAAGTATATGCACAGGATTCATATGACTTCAACGCTGTACCTAACAAAAATGTGTTGCTTGTTCCCAAGAAATTTGTACATGTGCCATTTTCAGATGTCATGTTAGAGGAAGATGAGTCTTGTGCAATCCCTATATATCAGTCTGATGAGGGATTCAGAGCGATGGTTCATGTAGCTCTGAAATTAAGAGAAGACATACTGGCACACCCCAAGTACACTGGATTAGCTGTCAGTGAAGAAGAAATGATAGCATGTGTTCCTGAAAGTGTTTTCATGTTCATCTCCTTGATGTTTGGTGGCCTCAGTCTGTTGGAACAAATTCCAAATGATGAAGAAGACATCACATTGGAGAGGGAGGAAGCTTATACTCAGACAAGAGTTCTAAGCTTGGTCGAAGAGCTTGTCTACAACGTGACAGGAGGGAAACATTGGACACCCAAGCATATGGGGCTAGCAAGTACATTGCACCAAGCAACGCGATCAAAGGAACTGATGAAACTGTTTCACAATGCAGGACACATCATCAGCTACCACAGCTTGCTGCAGCTTCACACCGCTATGGCAGAGAAAACACTACAAGCCATGGATCCAGAAACTGGAGCAGTGACTCCACCTAACTTTGTGTATGGAAGATTTACACATTTTACATGACATAAATGATTCAACACTTGATGGCAAGAACACCTTCCATGCAACACAGATGGCAGGCTGGCAACGTGGTCCAGAAGGCAACATGATGATTAAGGATTTGAAGCCATCAAAAAAGGAAAGCCTTCAGGTTCCTATGGTAATGGAGATGCTTGTTCCAGCCAGAGTTACAGAAGGAAAGGCCTGTCCAAAATCCACAGAAAATACCAAGAAGGAGTGGTTCAAAAACTCAAATGAGAATGGATCAACTGTAAAATCTACCGCCAAAGACATGGCATTCTTTTTCAAACGTCAGGATCAAGGACACATGAAGGAAGGCTGGACAAACTTCAATCGTAATCACAGTGAAATGTCACCTGAAATGACAAGCATTGGTTATATGCCCATTATCCAAGCACCTGCCCATGACCTAGATACACTGAATACAGTTGTCCTGAGATGCAAACACGTGGCAAGAAAACTTGGGCAGCATTATGTTGTTATCACAGTGGATGAGGCATTGTTCTGTAAGTTGATGAAGCTGAAGTGGGCAAATGCTGACTACATGGACTGCCTCGTCAGATTGGGGGCCTTCATACTGCCATGAAATTCATGTCAGTCATAGGCAACCACGTCCAATCATCTGGACTTTTGGAAGCATGGGTTGAGGGTAGGGGTGTGCGATATGGACAAAAAAAAATATCTCGGTATTTTGGGGGATTTTTAAGATAACGATAATTAGACAATATTCTTTTAAATATGTGTTTTTAACAGCCTGAGTTATAGCTCATTAATTGTTTCTCATGGATGATATTAATGGAAAAATGTTCTCAACATTTCTTGCTGCTTTTTTACCTGCTCTCTCTGTTTGACTCTGGTGACGGCCTTTTGTAGCGTCAATTCCGGGTCCATTTGCAACTGTTCAGATAGGCGTTTGTCCCGCAGACTCACCACAAGCCTGTCCCTCACCATCTCATCATTTAGAGCCCCATAACCGCAGTGCTACGCCAGGCAGTGCAGCACCGTAATGAAACTGTTGGCCGTCTCGCCCGTTTCTTGAAGCCGCTGATTAAACGTTACTCTCTCAAAGATCACATTCCTGCGATTCTCTTCTGCTTGCGTCTCCAATCCAGAAGCAATGCGGAATCTGTCAAAGCGTTTAATCCATTTAGGCCAGTCTTCAGCCTTGAAGGTGAACTTTTCCGGCGGGGAGACTTGAAACTGTGCCATGTTGCCACTTCGTTCAGCTAACTGTGGCTAGGCTAGGTAGCTTCGTAGACGGTCTTCCGGTACTGCAACTTTAGCCTGACAGGCTGGGACCTATCACTACAGTTGACCCACGTCTTCCGAAGCTGCTGGAGCATCCGTGGGCGGTGTTGCTATGTTGTCTCGCTAATGTTTGTTTAGCAGCAGGCTGACCTGCCGGGAAGGTGCCAGTGAGAGATCATGTGACCACGTAGGCGTACTGCGGCATGCTGCTGCAGGTTTCGGTTTCAACGTGTGTTTTCAGTTGTTTTTATTAAGTCATTTGCATACTCGATAACGTAAATTTGCACATCGTTAAAACAACAATGACGATATTATCGTTAAAGATATATATCGCCCACCCCTAGTTGAGGGCAACCTACTTGGGTGCTGTGGCCGTGCTGCCTCCGGGTTTTTTCGGACCTAATTGTATTGTGGAGTTTTGCACAGCAGCGACCGAAACTTTGCTCTCAAACCACAAAAAAATGTGATGGCACAACAGTCTCCTTCAGTACATTATTCTATGCTTTCTTTTGATTTTCACATTGGCTAGTCATCCTGTTTAATTTGTCCTCTGATTAAATCGGAACCACTGAAACAAGTTGTAGGAAGCCTCTGCAAGTAATTGGTTGCTGGCAGACACTCTGTGCTGCAATAAAATGGTTAATCAGCAGTGCCGTGCACTGTAGAGCCGATGCGCTGCTGGTTCTGCCGGCCTGAATAGAATATGAAGTCTATAGCCTTACTGTTGTGTACAGCATTTATAGACTGAGCTGAGTAGTGATGCGCGGGTCAACCCGTAACCCGCGGGACCCGCAAATGGACCTGCGGGTCGGGCAGCAGTGATCGTCTGTTAAATCGGTCTGTAAATGGTATTTTGACATTATTGGCTATTACTGTCATGGCAGCCGAAGGTAGTGATGCGTTGAGCAGGTGACAGTCCGCGGCCGTTTTCAAAACACACTTGTGTCACGTACTCCAAAAGAAACTTGTTGAAACTTTAAACAATTTATTGTACAAAACGGGGGAAACAAACGTTGACAAAAACGGTTCCATGATTCATATTAAATTCAAAAGATAACGAAAAAACAGCTACAAGTTAGAGGGAATAGTGATAAAGTGGTAAAACTTGGCATTGATGCACAGCCTCAGACAGATGCGCTCAAGCCTGCCGTGCACAAGCTCCGTTGGTAGGCGATACTATATTTTCACATTTTTAACAATGCAATTTAAAAGTTTTGAAAAAAAAAAAAAAAATAAATAAATAATAATAATAATAATAATAATAAAAGTAAATAAAAAAACGAATATCGAATACCAAATTTTCATAACGAATACCTACGGCTGATGCCGTGTGAGGAGAGAAGAGTCACTTTCAGGGACAAACTTACACAGAACAAGTATTTGACTTCACTGTTTGAAGTGCAAGTCATTCCCCAAAACTGGGAAGGCAAAAACTGTCAAGGCAGACAGAAACATCTTACAGCGCCTCATTGCTGCATATGAAGCAGGACGCCCAGTCAACCTCAATAACATGACACATGAACTGTTCGTAGTACCTCTGTCTTTGGCAGAAGTAAATGGGCAGCTTCGTACAGGTTCAAAGGCAATACTTGTCAAGATGTTGACTGCAGATATTTCATGCCCTAATCACCTTGAAGCCAGAGACCTACAGGATGAACCAATGCTTGTCATTGATGGTCAAGCTCTGGTCATTGCCATTGGCAAACCACAAGCAGCAAAAACGTTTGGAGACTTAGCAGATGTGTTTGTTGAATCTATTCTTCAAAGTGGAGCACAGTTTCAGTGAATTGATGTCCTGTTCGATCGCTACCAAAAACATTCAATCAAAGGTGGAGCACGGAAATGGCGTGGAAGAGGTTCAGTGGCAATCAGGAGATCAGTTACAAGAAGAGATTTGCCGCTTCCTGAAAAGTGGGAAAACTTCATTGCTCACTAGGACAACAAGGCGGGCCTTGCTCCTTTTCTCTCACAACAGCTGATTCTAAAAGCGCCAGCCAACAAGACCATTGTTGCTGCAGGTGGCTTCAGCGATGATGAAAGAGACGAAGCTTCTGACCCAACACTTGACACTGACAGCTTGGAAGCTAAACACGAAGAAACAGACACAAGAATTGCAGTGCAGCGACCATTGTTGTCTCTGCAAGAGACACTGATGTCTTAATACTGCTGACTGCTTACTTCCACATGATGCCATGCCAACGAATCTGGATGAAAGCAGGTACAGCTAAGGCAAGAAAGTACATCCCAGTTCATGAAATCGTGGAAAAGCTGCAGATGGAAGAACATGTCCTCAAGCTGCTCCCAGGCTTCCATGCTCTTACTGAGAGTGACTCAAAATCATACATTTAAGGCCATACAAAGAAGACATGCTGGGATGTGTTCGTAAAGCATAGCCATCTGCTTAAGGGTCTTGGTGAAGGTCCTGACCTCGATGATCACACAATTCAAGATGCAGAGGTTTTTTCCTGCAAATTGTATGGCGCGATGAATGCTGACAACATCAATGATGTTTGATCAAGCATGTTTATTAAGGGCATGACAATAGAGAGACTACCGCCAACCAAAGATTCTCTCTATTTTCACATTCAGCGTTCACGCTTCCAGGCTTTGGTCTGGCGACAGGCCCACTTGCAGCACCCAGTTCTACCACCTGCTGAAAAAATGGGATGGAAGACTGACGACAATGTGCTTGTACCTCAACTCATGTCATTGCCTCCAGTTCCAGAAGCCTGTGTGGAGCTAATTACTTGTGCCTGCACTACTGGGTGCAAGACAGCCCGATGCGGCTGCAAGCCTAACCCATGTACTGCATCTTGCAAGTGTAGAAACTACAGTGACACATGAATGAACAATTAAAGTGTGAAGTTTGTTGTGTTGTTGAGCCTGTGGATGCATAGTTTGTCAGCTTAAATTGGCTTGTTACCACCCACATTTTTGGTTTTTGATGTTTTGATGCGCATTTAATAAATGTATCAAAACTATATAAATGGCCTTTATTGTCATACTTGTTGTATAATTATTATTATCATAAAAAAAATATAAATTAATTAATTAATACACTTTTACAACTTTTGTAATATGAAGAAAATATTTATTTATGACAGATTAACTTGTGGACTTTCTAACTTTGACTTAAACTATGTAAGATCATCTTTATTAGTTGTTTAAAGTAAATACATGTAACGATTTCCTGTTTTTTAACTAATTTTTACATAATTTATGCAAATTATGCTAATAAGGAAAGGTGTCATAACTGCAACATGGTAATGGATGAATTCCTGGTTGTCACAAACATGGTCATGTACACTTAGATCACCTTTATAAGTTAACAAGAAGCAAAATTATACCCATTTCCAGTATTTGGCATAATTAATTCGCTTATTATGCAAATTACTCATTTACTAGTATTTATCAATATTACCAGGATTCCTCCGTCCTCATGTAAACATTATATCCCGAATATGATCATAACCAGGGGAAAACTCATAAACAAATTATAGCTGCTGTGCAGCAATGGTCAGGGCCGGGCAATTTTAGGCAAAATTAGGCAAATCTGAGCAACACACACACACTAAAACAAAGCATATCACAACATAGAAGCTACATCATATCATTATGGCATGCCCTTCAAAGTGTGGATGAGTGGCTGAAGTGATCAGACTCAATATACAAAGGAAAGAAAAAACTCAAGAACAAGAAAGTAAGAATAACTAACTGCTAGCAATTATGAACAAACTGGCCTGATCTAGCTTAAAGCTAAACATTATCCATAGTGACAAAGATGAAAACATTTTTTAAAATGTAAAAGTAGCTATTGGATAGACTCTGCATATTGACTGATAGCTAAGCCACATAAACAGGGAAAAGAGACAAGGGATAACAGGGGAAAGTGTTGATAAAGAGTATTTGTCTCTCCGCAAAACTGCCTGGATCATAATTACTTTAACCTTGGTAGTCTCTAATCCACATAGCATGATGCCTGAACATAGGACTTTCACATTAGAACATTTGCTTAGCTGAGGCTTGAACTCACAACTTCTGAGACTGAGGTCCGTCTTCTATCTCACTGAGCTAATTGGCAAGTGACAGTTCATGTGTGGCTTCACAAATTGACTAAGCCAAGCATCCGGGTGCCAGACAGTAGCCATCCATGCCATGGAAAAGCACATTTCAAAGTGAAAGTTCCAAAGCTGTAAGCACATATGGTTGATTTGTTATGAATTTTCAAAGTTTTGAAATTTAGAGGCTTGCTGTAGCGCCACCATCAGGACTATTGTCTTGTGTTTCCAGTTGAGGACATCTGGCATGGGACTGGACCTTTATGAAAAGTTTGGGTAGATTTCTCATATAGAAATGTTGCACGAGCTGAGGCTTGAACTCAATCTTCAACACCAAGAACCTTCCTCTATCTCACTGAGCTAACTGGCAAACAGAAATGTCACATGTAGCTTCACAAATTGACTAAGTCAGTCACCTGTGTGCAAGACAGCAGCTGTTAGTGTGTAAAGACAAATTTCAAACGGCTGTCAAAAATTCAGTTATTAAGACAAAAGTCCGAAAATACACAAATTGCATCTAGACAACAATGATTTATTGGCTCCATAAGTGAAAAACTGATGTTTAAAAATGCCATTTTTGCACTGACTCCAATTGTTCACATGAGAGCAAAATTCAAAATGCTGTAATTTTGTCATTTTTTTAATGAACACTGAAAATGTATTTAACAAGAATTTGCAAGTATATGTTTACAATACCGTTTACAGTCAAACATTTTGATGCACTGTAGGCTCAATTTTTGATGAATCCAAAATTTGTGTGGATCGTTTGTGTAGGACAGTCTGAAGATGCTCTGTAGCAAGTTTGGTGTCAAGTGAGCAAAAATTGTGGGAGGAGATAGGTTTAATAGAGTTTTACAGTTTTTGAAAAAAAAACAGAGTAATGGATTTCATAATTTGCAATAGGTTTAAATGTACAAAAGTTTCTTGAGTACTGGGGCTACATTTTGGTGAAAGTTGCAAATCTGTAGCACATATGGTTGATTTGTTGTGAATTTTCATAATTTTGAACTTTAGAGGCTTGCTGTAGCGCCACCATCAGGACTATTGGCCTGTTTTTGCAGCTGAGGCAATCTGGCATGGGACTGGACCTTTGTGCAAAGTTTGGTGATTTTTTGCGCATGGGAAGTATGATTTCCTCGGAAGAAGAAGAAGAACATACAGCAAAACAATAGGGTCCTGGCAGCTTAGGCTGCCTGGCCCCTAATTATTCATGTCCATGTAAAAGAGGTCAGTGATTGAAAATGTCCAAATGTAGATTTTCCCCCTTCTACCATAAGTTAAAAGCTTAGTAATCTAACCTAATGACTGTAGTTATAGACTGAAGTATATATTTCACTTTTCATGTCTTTGCCATTGTCATCAACCTTCAGCTTGGAAGAGAAGAAAAAAAATATAATTTGATGTCCAACTGTTCTGTCACCATTCATTATGTTCTTAGACTTGGGCAGTATGGCAGTATTATGATATACCAGGGTATTCAAAAATCCCCACGGTACAATTTTTAATACCGTCATAAATACAGGCACTCCTCTCGCTATTAAAGTCAGTCACACACCACCAGAGGTCAGTCTCCGGTCTCTACTGGTGGGGTAGGCAGCTGAGCTTAAAGACACCGTAAAGACACCGAGACACAGATTGATGGAGAAGTAACGCCTGGGCCACACTGGCTGCTTAAGCAGCCTGCGTGTGTCATGGAACCTGTATTTCCGCACCCATCCGGCGCACAGTGGATTGCAAATAGCCAGCCAACAATGACCCAGACAAACCGTAGAGAAAAACAGCATGTTTTCTACATCTTACTCAGTGAATTAAGGGTTTATTTTTATTTCAGTTTTTTATTTTATTTTTGTTAGAACAGTGCACTAAGTAACTGGATGAGTGATAAGAGTAACCAAGACGCTTTGGGTGAGTTTTATTTTGTTGTGTCATATAGCACCTTTCCTACAAACATGCAGCCCAAAGTGCTTCATGTGGCAAAATTGGAATGACACATACACAAAACAATAATGTATTAAAAAGCATACCAACCAAAACAGAACAAACTGACAAAAAAAGTCTAAGTTCCGTGACCGAAAGAAATGAGAAGGAAAATGGATGTGAGAATATTACTTTTCTCGACATTGTACGAGTTGCTATTGTGGGTGGGTGTAAATAATTTTTTTTTTTTTTACTAATTTGTCATATCATCAAGACTGTTGTTATCACAAAAATACCCTGAAATATCGCGGTATTATTTTGGGGCCCTATCATCCACCTCTAGTATGAAGATATGAAAAATTACATACAACCCAAGCCCATGTTCTATTAATTCTGCACCAGGAGCATCTTTACTGAACAGTGATGAATATGTCTTACAGTTAGTGGCATGGACATTCTCCTCTAGCTTGCAGTAGAGTCTCAGCTCTGAGATGATCCAGGCACAAAGCTTAGTAAACTCAGGTGAAGCTGCTGCTCCGCTCACAGCACCATCCAGAGCTCCTTCCTCCAACAGAGGGCCTTGGTACCTAAAATGACACACACATGAACACATGCACAACTCTTAGCTTCCCTCATCAGTACAGCACAGCAGTAATAATACCGAGGTTTAGTTCAATGAGCAGAGCCAGGTTTGACTCTCATTACCACCAAACTCCACTCTGAAAACTGGTTATTTACTGAAGTCTTCACTGTTTAGTTAAGAAAGTGAAACTTAGGGACTGTTCATTACTTATGAAGGGGAGAGGGTGCTGCCAACAGGGCAGGCATGTTACATTTTTTATTAAAGCACTGGGGAGGGACTTGTGTTTTTGTTTTGTTTTTTTTTTACTTTGGGTAAGATAAGGACATACAACTTGAAATGGTTGTATTTTTTTCTTTTCAGTACCCAGTGAACCCCAAACCTGGCAAGTTTTATTTGTTTGTTTTGTTTTTTTATATTGTCACACCAATTATCATTGGTAGAAACTGTAAAAAAAAAAACTTGTCTGATAATGAAATGATTTGTAAGGAAGATTTGCATTTTGCTCCAGAAATAAGGTTGCAACAGTATGAGATTTTCACTGTACACTGACTGTCTCAGAAAATATAGCAGTTTCACAGTATCACGATACTACAGAATTATTATTATCAGGCAGAATAACCGTTAAAGGTTAACAGAAAGGTTATCTTTGGTTGAACAAATGTTTTATTAACATAACTAAAACTTTTTTTTTTTGGAGGGATGTGTAAAAAGTTTCCCTTTTGAAAATAACTAAAATATGGTGAGATTCTCTGTCTAGTTGCATCGTTTTCAATATTGTAGATTAGCGAATGTACATGTTATAATACACATCAATTTTCATATCACGGTGTATAACCATTATACCCCTGCAACCCTACTTAGAAATTAGCTTTCTTTTGGTGATAACTATCAGTCCTGTCCCATTTGCTTTTTTTCACTGGCTCCAATACCTATATGTAGTGTAAATATAGAAAAAAATTGTTAGGGCCTACTTATGGTTGAGGAAGTGTCATGCATTTTCTCCAAGTCACTGAGAGCAGCTGGTAGAAAAATGTATGTAGCTTCGGGAAGGGTCAACATCAGAAAACAACAAAACAAAACACACACACAAAAAAAAGTCACACCCGAGCCACCCCCTCCACTGATAAGTAGAGAACAGTCCCTAAATGAACGTACTTTCTGCACAGAAATAGGTTCGGGAGGAGAAGCTACAGGATATTTCAGCATAGTGACGAAACTAGTCAAGAAGCATTTAATCAATAAATGGTGTATTTTTAGAGAGTGGGTCTGGAATTGGTTAAAAGAGAGGAATGTGTTGGAGCTGTCCTGGTATGAAGGGGCAGCCTCTGCTGACGCAGCTTGTGGCACAACATGCAAAATCAGTCTTTGGTCTATTAATACCGGTACATACACGGATACGGTTCATATTAACAGCCCTAGCAATAAAAAACACCCACCAACGTCAGGCTAACGTTAACCAAACAAGAGCAAATTCACCGTTTGCCTAAAGCAAGCTCCATTGTAACGTTAATGCGCTGCTAAAACAGAAGAAACTGGTTAATGGAATGTCAGCTTTCGCACACCATCTTCATACAGCGGCGGCCATTTTTTAAACTTACCCTAAATCTTCAAGAGAGACAAGAATGTCATTCTCCATCCCAGTAATCTCTGGTTCTGCTCTAAAATCACGTCCTTTCAAACAGAGTTTTCACATTAGCCAGCTCAGCTGATACACGTTTTACTTATTATTCTTCTTCAGTGCGTTTTGATCGATTGCAATAGCAGCTTTTAGATGCATACCGCCATCTACCGGACCGGAATTTGTAAAAAAACAGGATGCAGCTTACATCACTCTGTCATAATAAAAGACAGCAAAACTCATCTGTTATCTCAAAGACTAAAGTTATGTCTTGATTCAATAGTGGATGAATGTCAGTCTGGTTTCATGAAAGGAAGACCTATATCTAAAAATATTCGTCTAATTCTAGATCTTGTTGATTATAGTGACCTAATTGATGATGAAAGTTATATTTTATTTATAGATTATTATAAGGCATTTGAGACTATGGAGCACAGCTTCCTCTTCAACACTCTAGATTTTTTTGTCTTTGGAAGCTTTTTCAAACGTATAATTCGAACATTATATGAAGGCAGTAATAGTTCAGTTAAATTACCAAATGGGACCACACCCAGATTTAGTATAGATAGAGGAATTAAACAAGGGGAGTTTTTCCTTGGTCTCTGGATTAAAACTAAATATCAATCTTTTCCCTTTAAAAGATAGGCCGGATGACTTAGCTGAAATATGTGGTATTCCTGTAAAAGATGTGGTATCTTACTTGGGTATTAAAGTCTGTAAAAACCAGGTGGATAGAGTGGCTCTGAATTTTAACCCATTAATCGAAAAAATACAGAAAAAGTTTGATAGCTGGCTGTTGCGTGATCTATCTTTGAATGGCCATATATTATTATCAGAAGGTGAAGGTTTGTCACGGCTTATTTATACAGCTATGGTATTGAACGTTCCTCTTGCTTTAATCAAAAAAAATTATTCGAAACTCTTCAACTTCATCTGCAGAAACAGACCTCACTATCTAAGAGTGTTTTATGCAACTCCTCCTCCAACGGTGGTCTTAATGTCCGTGATTTCAGTACATCAAACACGACATTAAAGGTAAAATGGTTAAAGGGCCAGTGTGTAATATTTGGCATGGTTTATTGTCAATCTGAATCTGAATCTGAATATTCTACCCATTAATATGTTTATACAAGTATATGATCGCTATAAAATAAAATTTGTTTGGTTTTCGTAGCCTTATAATTATGCTTTTATATATATATATATATATATATATATCAAGGGCCTTGCTTTAGAGAGGTCGCCATCTTGCGCTGCCATGTATGTACGGCAGACCGAGCGGACAATCCAGCCAGCCAGAGAACGCGTTTCGCGTGTATAAATGAACCAACGAAGACAGCGGAAGGAAGGAAGAAGGAGGAGGAGGAAACAGCAGAGAGTGTTAGTAGTTCGTCGATAGAGAGTAGTGAAAAGTTTTTTTAGTTATAAAGTTTGCGAATGGACCACACTTACCATGCAACAGGAGAGAATGAACCCGAACTGTCATCTGTGAGGAAAAGAAGATGCAGCTTCACTCCTTGTGATGCACTCTCTGCGGCGATTTCCCTCCTGGTGATATATCTCCCAACGATGGTAGCAGTAGCACCGAATCCCATTCTGTGCATTCAGCCTCTCTTCTCACCCGCTCAGCATCAAACACATGGAGTTCCTCATCTGTATGCTCCGGCTCAAACAGGTATGGCTCTGGGTCTGTGTCCGCTACAAGAAACTCTTCAAAATCGCGTTCAAAGTCGTCCATTGCAGCTACTATAGTCCGGAGATATTGCTAGGCTAAATAAACAGCTGAGCTCTGTTTACAGGCTATGCTGTCAGTCAGTGTGCGGGCTGGAGATTGGCAGAGCAGAGAGGTGAGGGGGGTCCCCACTTAGTATGGTAAACGAGTATGTGTGTAAAGTTATGAAGTGTGTCTGTTACGCTAGAAGAGTCAGAGTTTGGGACGGAGTGGTGTGTTACCGGAGTTTCTGGAGTGCTCAAATAAACGGGCCTTTTTCCCAAACGCTCCTCTGGTCTCCTGCTCGTGAGGGATTCATTACAATAAACATGGTTTAGATTTCTAAATAAACATTCACCTTGTCGCTAGATAGACCTACTCATGAAAAAGTCATGCGCAAGGCTTTTTGTCCCTACGAGGCCACCATCATTTACCCGACGGGAGGGGTGAGCGAGTGAGCCCTGCGTTCTAGAATTTGACCACTGATGTCACTGTTTTCAACCCATTTTACACACTGGGCCTTTAAAACATTATATACAAGGGAAGAATAAAATGTGGTACACCATTATAAATTTAATCTTTGATAGAATAGATGGCATAGATTTCCTCTTACAATGTGACTTTAATATTGACAAAATTCCAATTCAGTTATCTAGTTTCCACAAACAAGTTCTTTTATCCTGGATAATTACATACAGACACAACTTTTCTCCTCACAAATGTTTAATTTGGAATAATAAATATATTAAATACAAAAACAAATCCTTATATATTGATAGTTTGGTTAAAAATTATATTTTGTTGGTGACACAACTACTAAACAATGACGGAGTTTTACTGTCATATACTGATTTTCTTAGCACATATGGAATTCCTGTTACACCTAAGGAATATGTAATTGTCTTTGACGCTATACCCTCTGGACTCTTGAGACTATTACAGGGATGTAGCACCTAAGGTATTAATGCACAGTTCACTTCTAACATAATGCTGGGGGGTATACGCTTCACAGACAGAAAGTGCAACAACCATCATATTCGGGGTCTCTGCCAAGAGACGGCAATTTCATCTGCTAGGGCATTCTGGGACTCTAAATTTCAATATATTAATTGGGAATCTGCTTGGCTGATTAATAAGAAGTATTGTGTCACCAATAAAGTTAGGGAAGTTTCTTTAAAAAATTTGCATTCAATTTATCCAGTCAACAAACTGATTTCAAGATACATAAACATAGACAAAAACTGTGTGTTGTGTAAAATGGAGGAGGAAACTGTTTGTCATTTATTTTATGAGTGCCCCAGTGTCAGGTTATTTTGGTTTGATGTGGAATTTTATTTTAGGATGTTGACTGATCATTCTATCGACCTTGACTTGAAGGACATTATTTTTTATTTTTCTAAAGAAGACAGAATTGATTGTAAGAAACTGTTCCTATTAAACCTGTTTATTTTATTTGTAATATTCTTCATTCACAAATGTAGATGGTCAGACAGGAAACCACGGATCCAACAGTTCAAGATTGAACTCAAACACTACATTGGAACATTAAAAGGACTGAAGAACATCAAAGCAGCCAAAACCACTGACATCTGCAAAGACTTGAAGATTTTGATTGACTGGTTATTATTAATCAATTATTGTTTTGATACCCCTATGTTTTGTATGTCTTGTATGTTAAGTATGTCTCGTATTGTCTGGTATGTATTGTATGTTTTTTGTATTATTGCTAATATGTTAATAAAGCATTATAAATACCTTATGGGTAAAGCAAATTCTAAGTGTATTAAGTGGCCTGTTTCCTCAAAAGTTAGGCTAAAGAAACATATTTTAAGACTATAAGATTTACCCAACAGCTGTGTTTGTTATAAAAAGGTTTAAATTGGAGGTTGACCCCTGTACCGTCTGTGGTGAGAATGATAAAACACTGAAAGAGTTCAGGCTAAACATTGAAAGACTTAATCAAATCAAATTTCTTGGGGTGACAAAAATGATAAAATCAGCTGGAAATCAAACATGTACAAACCAAACTATCAAGATAGTGGGGTGCCATAGCTCATAAAATCAAGACAACAAGTTCAGTTTGTAACAAAAGATCCAAAGTTGGTACATAATGTAGCCTAGCTTAATATATGTAGAAGACATCTGAATATCGGGATGTTGCATATTTGCATGACCATGGAGGGAAAATCCAATATGGCTACCACCCAAAAGCTAGGCTTGTTCGAGATGAGCCAGGCCTGCGCAGATTCGATCACCGGAGATCTGCGCACAATGCATGCCGGTTAGTTTTGTGTCCCACTTCATCCCGACTTGCTCTGACGTATTACAAAAGTGGACGGTGATAAAATCGCGAGAGGCGGCCGCAGTTTTTAGAGCCAGGCGCTGTAGTTGCTCTCCACCGACTGCACCGCCTGGCTCTCACCTGATCTAACAGCTGATTGATTTAGACGTGGACTCAACAATATGACGTTTTAGATAAACTACTCATTTTTGTTAAATTTTAGAGATTAAGATTGTATTTGTCTGATCTGAAGGTTTATTCTGTGAACAGAAAACATGTTGTGTGACTATGGTGAAGTTTAGGCTAGTTGTCAGAGACTGAATACATTCATCATAAACTATACAGAGTCTACTGTACTATATTAATATTAGACGGTTTAATTATTGAAGTAGCCTATTTAGCAACACAGAGACTTGTGGTCAGTGGGATGTGAGGATTCTTAAACTAACATCTGTACAGATGTGAAGCCCTGACTGTATCTGACTGAGCCTTAATGAAAGCTGTTGTCTTGTATTTTTTTTTCCTCTGAAAATATGAACCTTACAGTCAAACAGAGTGTATTCAGCCTGTGTAGTTGAGGGGACAGGTCAAACTGATATGATGCTGATTTAGGCTACAGGAGAATTCATGTCAAATGGAGGTTAAACCATGAACACAAACTACAGATCACCTGTAAAGCATTTTAATAAATTAATCTATCGTAATTAAAACAACTGGAGACTGAAAACAAACTGATATATGGGTATGATCACTTTTTTAATGAATTGACATCATTCCAGACAGGATGTTGTGTCTGTGACGTCCTGTACGAACTGAAGGCTGCTGGAAACTGTCGGGAAACTGTCCGACTTCACCGCGGCTTTTTCTCACCTCCCCCCGCTGCGGCCGCCTGCTCTCGTCTTTCCAGGCGAGGCGCAGTTCATCTGAACGAGCCTATTTTCTCCTTTCACTGTTTTGTTATGAGTTGCAGACACGAAGCACGAAGGCGCAACCAAACATGAAACTTGTAGTGTGCGTCCATAGACATATATAGCCTACATAGACGCCGCAACGAGCGCTGAGCCGTACGTCAACGTCGCCGCCATATTGGATGTGGCAAGGCTGCGCTGTAAACTAATACAAGTGAATGGACTTAATTTCATAAAGCGCCTTTCTTCAAAGAAATTTACGTGAATGCCTCTCGTTTATTCATTCATACACACACTAATATACTTGGGAAACAGTTAGGCACCAAAAACAATGTATTTGATCTTCTCAGATGGCTAAGATAAGAACTTTATTGATCCCACACAAGAGTAATTCACCTTACCTCAGCTATAGAGAACAAGGTAGTGCCGAAAAACAATACACAGTACACATACATACACATATATATACACATATGTGTATATACATATATATATATATATATATATATATATATATATATATATATATATATATATATACATACACACACACACACACACACACACATATATATATATATATATATATATATATATATATATATATATATATATGTACATATTGTAGCGACCCTGCAGTAAATGTTCTGTTATAATGTCAGTGTTCTGTGAGTTAATGGCATGTTTGGGATTGAATGAGTAGGTATAGGTAGGGGGGCGGGGTGAGAGTGTGACGGGAATGAGGGCAATGTGTGAGGGGGCTAGTGTGTGTAGGAGCGAGCTGGAGGAGAGAGCAGGAGTGCACAGTTGGTGGTTTTTCGGCACTACCTTGTTCTCTATAGCTGATGTAAGGTGAATTACTCCTGTGTGGGATCAATAAAGTTCTTATCTTAGCCATCTGAGAAAATCAAATACATTGTTTTTGGTGCCTAACTGTTTCCCAAGTATATGAGTGTGTGTGTGAATGAATAAACGAGAGGCATTCACGTAAATTTCTTTATAGAAAGGCGCTTTATGAAATTAAGTCCATTCACTTGTATTAGTTTACAGCGCAGCCTTGCCACATCCAATATGGCGGCGACGTTGACGTATCGCAGCAGAGGGCAAACCCACTCGATGCGGCGTCTACGTATAGTCTATGGAGCTGTACGCATGCCTTTCTGCTGGCAGGCTTGGCATATGCACCGGCGTACCACATTTCATAAAAGCGAGGGTGGGGACACTGGCTGTACATGTAGCGCATGGAGAGGCAGCAGTATGTCACTAATCTCTGACAGGTGATGGCCACCATAGGAGCAGGTAGCGTGGGAGTTGTTGTTGAGGCTGAGTTGTACCACAGTAAACAATAAACAGGTAGCTCACACAGCAACACGTTAACGTACTGTAGCGGTCATGTTTTGGAGCGCACCCCTTTTGGTAGCAGTGGCTGCAGTTAGGTATTATTGGTTCATCCCCGGTCCATCTGGCCAATAGCAGAAGCTCTTACTGAATTCCTTAGTTTGCCGCTAAAACTAAACTCGCTGCAGCTATAGTGTTGTGTGGATAAAAGTCACAGGAAAGAGGAAACTTTAATGTGACATTTACTGAATTTGACAGTATATTGCCCCTGCGTGTTGTCTAGGTAAGTGTGTGTGTGTCATCTTTGACTTATTGTAGTCTAACGTTACATGGACGTCATTTGCCACCACCGTTACGAGTATGTTAGCGAAGAAACGATCCACGTCGTTAAGTTAAAAAAATCCATATTACATATTCCAACTTAATGTTGACTTGCTTATTAACAAACATACACATGCCATATGACATAACTCGGTGGCATGTATACTTTTTGAGATTTTATGTCAAATTTGGCGCACATATGTTCCCCAAACAGATTTTGGTGGATGAGGACAGAAGGAAATAACTTTAACGGATAACTAACGTTAAGGTTACATTAACGTTACCTTCGTTAAAGGGATAGTTCCTTTTTTGAACTGGGGTTAACGTTATATGAGGTTTTCCATAGACAGTAGGGCCTATATTGTATGCAGTAGAAGTCCCCAGTTTGGATAAGCAGGCCGGAGTCTGACATAGAAGCTGAGCAATCTACTGCTGTGGAGGGGTCAGCAACAAAACATATTTTAGCCACCTTAAAATGTCCTGCCTAAAAAAATCAATATCGGCCAATGTATACGCTATATGCAGAATATATTTATTGCGTTACCTTAATGTTAGTGATTTCCAGCTGGAAAATGAAGCAGTTCTATAGCTGTATTCAAAGCCAGACTCCGTTGAGAAAATAGTGATTTATCATTGCTGAACACAAGAGCTGCTGGTCTATCACTGCCTTGAACAGTTAATTTGTGTGTGTTGTTTTGTGACTTTGGCGTTTAAAATGCTTGGTTAGATTCAACAAAGTCACACAATAACAAACTACCGAACTGATTGAAACAGTGGTAGACTAGTAGCATCTGCATGTAATGTAAGCGAGCTAAAATAACTGTATATCTGTATATCTTTTAAATGGTGTGTTGTGGCTTTGACAAGAGCATAGATAGGTAACTGAAGACACTAACCGCCTCCCTGTTAAAATTGGCTGTCTGATGGTAAGGTAAAGTGGTGAAAATACTCTCAATGTTGCATACACTTAAACTGATAATGTTAATAATAGGTGGGACTTTTTTTTTAGGTGGCTAAATTAAGTTTTGTTGCTGACCCCTCCTCAGCAGTAAATTGCCTTGCTTCTGTGTTGGACTCTTGCCTGCTTGTCCAAATTGGTGGGCATGCTGACTGACATCTACTGGCACTGGCACATTGGCTATGGATAAATACCCCATTAGAGCTGGGTGATATAATGACTATGTACAATAAATCAATATATTTTCAAGCAAGGTATAAATTAAGACAACACCGTCTATATGAATATAGGGTCAAGTTGTGTTACATAACGCATACCAGTGTGCATCTCTCCTCTCTCAAACTCTGCACAGCTTCGCCTCACTCACTCACTCACTCACTCACTCACTCACTCAGGTTCTCCAGCAACACTAAAAGAGAGACACAGAGCTGCTATTCTGTTTAATCTGTCTGTTAATTAGTCTACAGTGCGACACATGCTATCATGCTATCAAAGAAAACTGCTTTTTGCTGCCTGTTTTCCTGTCAGTGTCCCACAGCTGAGGGGCTGCACAGAAAAGGCTCTGTCATCCTAGAGCCATGATGGTAAACATCAACAACAGCGACAAATCTGCAATGTCAACATTCTTAGCATATATGGAAATTGAGTTCCTGTGTGTAGCTGTTTTGTGTTGTGGGTATACCTTTCCTCATCCAAAGTGTGAGAAGTTGTGTTTATTATTATTTCTCTTACAGTTTCAGAAACAAACAGTGTGGCTAAAATCAGCAGCTGACGATGGGAATCTCTGGACTGCTGCAGTTCATCAAAGATGCTGCAGAGCCTGTCAATGTGAAAAAATACAAAGGCCAGACTGTGGCTGTGGACACATATTGTTGGCTGCATAAAGGAGCATTTTCATGTGCGGATAAGCTTGCTAAAGGAGAACCAACTGATCAGTAAGCATTTTATTACTCTAATTAATTACTATACTAATTAGCTTTAGTCACAATTTAGTCAATTTTTTATCCTTCATAGTTTTAGAATAATTTTAGTCAACAAAAGTTCAAAACGTTTTAGTCAACTTTTAGTCATTATGTTTTCTGTTAGTTTATCTCTAAACTAATCCACTGACGCTAATTCAGGTATCAGAAATTAGAATCAAGGTGACAGGTTGTATAAAAATGTAATTTAGACAATTTTTTTCTACCACTACAAATAATTTCTACACACTTACAAACTGTCATTTCTTCAGCAGTGTGTGACAGGTTTAGGGGGTGATTTACGTGCACACACTGATCATCATTTGAAAAGCCCAACATCTCTATTGCTCTCAAAAACTTATCTGAGACAACTAGGATTTGTACCCAGATTCATTGTAAACCCTGATTCATCCATCTCATCAAAAAAATGAAACAGATTTCGTCTTAGTTTTTATTAAGATCTATTCTTAGCTTGTCATCGTCTTGTTTTTGTCATGGTAAAAACCTCATTGACGAAAAATGTATGTCAAAGTTTTTATCAGCCAAATTAACACTGTCCTAATGAAGCATACTTCAATGAACTATTGAAGTGCTTGACCTTAGCAAATCAAATACTGCAAAATGATGTACAACTACTTCTCTATTGTATAACTGGCTCTAACAGTAATCTTGTAATGAGGATTGACTGTAGTGTGTAGAACTGATATTGGCATTTTTTAATGTATCCCATCCTAGGTACGTGTGGTACTGTATGAAATATGTGGACATGCTGTTGACCTTCAGTATCAAACCAGTTCTGGTGTTTGATGGACGCAATCTGCCTTCAAAACAAGAAGTGGAAAAGGCTCGCAGAGTGTGAGTATTAACCTTGACTGTATGGATGCACCACACATACATATCGTGGATACGAGGCTCGGGAGTTATCATGGTATACAGTGTACTAGGGTGTGTAGAAATCCAAACGGTAGGACTTTTAATACTGTCAAAAACACAGACGTTATATATTTTGTGTAGTGCACATCACATGCCACCAGAGGTCAGGTGGGAATAATGTTACATGACTGTAAACAGCCGGCCTGCAGCTGCAGAGCTTTCACATCTAACTTGGCACAATAAGGAATTATTTTGAGCACACCGGAGTTAGTGTTAATAGGAAGAGTGAACTAACTAAACTACTAACGACACATATCAAGACAGTTTTAGTGAGTTTTATTTTGATACGGTCACATTTAAATGAAGTGTGTTTTTGATGAGTTAACGAGGCAATTAAGTTAGTCTGGTGAAAGAGAGGAACTGGAATTGAATCATCATAAATATACAGTAAAAGTGTGAGTTGTTTTGCATTTCTTCTTCAGCAGGTTCTGTGGAAAATTATTCACTGCCTTCCACTACTTTCCACCATATAAAATCCATGGCTTGACCAGATAGCTGCAGGGCATAAAGTACTCCGGCATGGCACCGGATTTCCGGCTTGACGGACATTTCTATTTTTTTATTTATTTATTTATTTTTTTGTGGCAACAACTTGGCATAAGTTAGCATTTAACGAATCATCTTCTGATTTTCAGTGAAGCACATGGGTAGTTCCACCAATAGTATATCAATCAATCAATCAATCAATCAATCAATCAATTCAATCAATTTTATGAAGCCCAATATCACAATCACAATTTGCCTCACAGGGCTTTACAGCATACGACATCCCTCTGTCCTTAGGACCCTCACAGCAGAAATAAAAGCGGTATAGTGTTATCAAACTCAGCTGGCCAATAAGAGCTGAGTGGGGAGGGTCTAAAAACAGCATGTACACTGATGTAAACACATAGACACACACGGACAGGGTTTCAACACACTACTTCCATGCCCATGTTGTTTAGGTGTCCGTAACAGCCTCATATCCAAATGAGTGTGGGTGAATGTGCAACAGAAATGGACAATTGAACTGCATTTGAATGATTAGCTTGTGTTAGCTTGACCGCATTTTCCTGACCAAACCTGACCCGAGTCCGGTGCAGTTTGTCAGCTGACAAAGTTATTGTTATGGACAGTGTGTAAATAACCATCAAAGCACAGACAAACACGCTGCTTGCACGCAGCATAGCACGGCACTGTTGGAGTGGAGCCATTGTTGCGTTCGGGCGTTGTCACGTAAATAACAACTTCCAACACTCGTAGATCGTAGCACAAAACAGCAGCATGTCAACTTTTATTATATTCAATACAATTGTATTTTCCTAAATCTTGAGACACCTCATATGTAAGCTAGACAGACACTTCACCTGCTCATTACTGTGCACAAATGTACTGTATGTACTTAGTCCTAAAGAGCCCTTCTGGTGCCAGTAGATACATAGAAACATCCCAGCAGGCTGTACTTTGCAAATATACAAAAAAGTTTCACGCATGTAAAAAATTATTTTTCATGCATGTGCTTCACCTCCGCTGCTACAACTCCATCCTAGGGGAAACACTACCGTGTGCTTTTTGGGCAACAGGTGGATGCAGTAGTCTACCGGTAGAGTAGAGCAGGGCAGAGAGATGGAGGCAAAATATATTAAACCCTGTGTTAATACAGCAGAACTGGAGAGAGGGGTGAAAAATAAATGGAGGTGGGCATGGCTCAAGGAGGGCGCAAATTTATCGACAGACCTCTTCCGAGGACGAATGACAAAGATTGCTGCTGTGCAAAAGATGTACACCCACCCACACACACACACACCACAAAGAGGGTACTTGCTGTAGCTCTGGTTGAGGGTAAGAGGCTGTCAGCAAATAGTTTGTTGGGCACAGGTAAACAGATCTGTGTGGATACATGAGACCCTAAAAAGGAGGGTGGATCACGGGGAGTACCACCAGTTGGTCGTGGAGCTTCACCTCCATGATGGTTGATCCAAGTACTGCACTTATATGCTTCCACACCTGCTATTTTCTGTTGAGATGGTGGTAACTGCAGTTTGTAAAGTCGTATAGCTCTGGTTATCCAGCAATTTCTACCACCAGATTCTCCTCCATTGTTTACCAACTGTAACCTTGTTGTTGTGACCAGTACAGACACCCCACCTTGCAAAGAGATCATGTAGGTCGCTTTTCAATCAATCAATCAATCAAGCCCAATATCTCAAATCACAAATTGCCTCAGAGGGCTTTACAGCATACGACATCCCTCTGTCCTTTGGACCCTCACAGCGAATAAGGAAAAACTCCCCCCAAAAACCAGACAAAAAAATTGGTAGAAACCTCAGGAAGAGCCAGGACGGACAGACGTACAATAGATGCATATAGAACAGATCAACATAATAAATTTGCAGTAATCCATATGACAAAATGATACATAAAGAGAGACAGAGAGAGAAGTTGAGACAGAGCCAGAGAGAGAGAGATTCAGGACAGACAGTAATGACACTAGATTACGTAGACGCAGCGAACGTATGCGCACGGATGAAGGGCTGAAACAAAATGTGCATACGTGAAACTCCTTGGTGAAGGGAGCCAATCATGGATCTATTAATGAAATGGAGCCAATACAGCGAGGCCCATGAGGGGGGTCGTCCACCATTCCGAAGGGTCGACATTCCGAAAATTCATTTTCATTAATTGGAGTAGCAGCCCTTTCTCGTTTTTTTTCAAAGGGTCCGCCATTCTGAATTCTGTTCCGAGTCCTGACAGTAGCTGTATTTCCCATGCATTTCAGCGATTTTCACCGGGGATGCTTGCGAGTAATTCAGGCAGACAATACCTGTTTTTCAGCTAACTCCTCTGGTAATTTTATTAAAAAGCATGGCATATAGGTCCACAGTAACTTACTATTATTATTATTATTATTATTATTGTTACCATTATTATTATTATTGTTATTATTATTATTATTATTATTATTATTATTATCATCATTATTATTGGGTCTTATAAGAGTGGGCTACAATGAGTACCGGGCCATTAAATCACAAGTGGCGAAGTGGCGCACATGACTCGTGCTACGGACAGACAGACGGGCAAGCCACGTATCTCGGTGCCGCTTTAAAACAGGTAATACATCTGGCTACATCTTTCCCACATCAAATATCCGTGATCGTCTAGACCCGTGTGTAAAAGCGCACACAATTCCGTGTCCTCTCACCGCGGATGCTGTGATTTGATGGCCCGGTACTCATTGTAGCCCACTCTTATAAGACCGAATAATAATAATAATAATAATAATAATAATAATAACCTACTGTGGGCATATATGCTGTGCTTTTTAATAAAATTACCAGGGGAGTTAGCTGAAAAACAGGTAATGTCAGCCTGAATTACTCGCGTGCGTCCCCGGTGAAAATTGCTGACATGCATGGGAAATACGGCTTCTACAGGCTCGCCATAGCTTACTGTCAGGACTCAGGGACCAGAATTCGGGATGGCGGACCATCGGAATGGCAACATTTCGCAGTGGCGACCCTTCGGAATGGCGATATTTTGGAGTGGCAGCCTGTAACCGGATACAGTACAGATATCTACTAACGTCAGCGTCGGCAGCCTATTCAGCTAACATTAGTTAGACTAGCTAGCTAGCTATCTAGCGAGCTGTTAGCTAGCTAACATAGCTTGCTAAGTTTAGATGTGTCATTCTCAGTGTGGTTGATTATCTAATGTTTGCTAATGCTAGATAATGTTTTTTGTGTGTGTTACAGGCACAGCTAGCTATATTAGCTAACAGCTAACTTTGGCTAACCCACTTAACAAGTTAACCCTAGTTAAACTAACATTAGCTAATTGTTTTTCTTTCAGAAAGAGTGTGTTAGGAGAGAAAGATGCTCTTGTTGTTAAACAACTGGATACAGGGATAAAGTGCAGCTGGAACTGGTCTTGGCTTAAATTGGAAGCTAAAGTAGAGGTGAAAGGACAAGAGGTTTCATTCCATCTGGCAGATGTATTCAGGAAGATCAATAAGCAGGGATTGGCAAGGTGAAAAAAAACAAACAATCGGGGAGCATAACCCCGGGACCCCCTAGCAGGTGCTGGGTCTCGTATCCTTCTCACCTTTTTCACCCCTGACCCATTTTCATGCCTGGTGGTAGGTATATATTAATAGATGATATTCTAGGTATGTGACAATAATCATATGTATCGTGTATAATGACAGTACAAGGATGACTAATAATAACAGCAGTAGTAGGAGGCATCAGGCAGGACCATGGCAGTAGCACGACCACGACACCCCATCCAGGGAGGGAGAGGGAGAGGGAGAGAGAGAGAGAGGGAGAGGGAGAGAGAGGGAGGGAGAGGGAGAGAGGGAGAGAGAGAGAGAGAGAGAGAGAGAGAGAGAGAGAGAGAGAGAGAGAGAGAGAGAGAGAGAGAGAGAGAGAGAGAGAGAGAGAGAGAGAGAGAGAGAGAGAGAGAACCAGGCACCTAGAGTGCACATTGAGATAAATATCTATGGACTGGAGACACATATGTCGCAATACCCATAAGTGGCCACAATGTATAGCAGTTTTGGTTGTTTTGGTTGTTGGTGACAGTCCCAAAGCCTGAGGTAAGTCATGTTAACGAAACACGAATTGTTAGCTAACGTTAGATGGCTAACTTTGGTACTAACATTACTAATGTTACAACCCTAACCCTATACAAAAGAGGCTCTCGTTTTTTTTTTAAATCTGATTGGCTCAGCCGCAGTCATCAGTCATTACTCATGGCAGACCAGGCTAGTTTGACATGGATAAAGCCTGTAAAAGGGTGGCACGGAAAAAACTCAAATAAAAAAACTTAAATCTTTAGAAGAAGAGGCAGCAAAGTGCTCCAAAATAACCGACCTGTTTGGCCGCGGCATTGGTTGACAGGCTGAGGCTGCTGGTGTTGCTAATGACGGAGATGGAGCTGGAGCCACCATTATAGCAGGTGTATTAACGTTAGCTAGTGAGTGAGTGAGTAGTAAGTGAGTAGTGAGTGTGTAATGTGCAAGTTTGGCTTTGGCAAATTGTGTATTTCTTCTAGGTGTCCGTTTCAAGAGGCCAACTAGCCTACTAGGTATTGCATTGAGTCATTATGATTTAAACCTGTCCTAAAAGAAAATATGTGCTTGCGTTTTTTCCTGTGGATGCATGTAATTAACGTTGGGTGGTGCTCCCAGTCCCAAGGACAATAAAGCTGAGGGACAGACTAACCCCAGTCGTGATGAGGAGGAGGATGAGACCAGAAATATGACAGGTGCAGTGTGAAGGCATAGCCTTCTATGCATTACATTTTAGCCAGAGGAAAACCTTTTCAGTAGTATTAATTGAGATTTTTTTGTTGTAGTAATAAGTTGACTAAAAGTTGACTATAGGGCCTATTGCCCAATGAATACCTCCTTAGTTCATGGCTGTGAGCCATGGATATATAAATTGGGCTTATGTAATACACGAGCAGGGCTGGGCAGGACAGGGCAGACAGTTATATTGTGCATAAAATTAGATGCATTAGGATAGAGTCATATGCTCTTATTTTAAGTTAAATAATAAGCACACAGCCATTTGTGGCCAATTCATTTATTTTAGAGTCTGGAATTAAACAATAACTGCTCATTTTCTTATGCAGTTGATTCTGGGGAAAGTGTTTGTGTAGTGTGTACAAGCATATAGAGGATTATAGGTAGAAACGTGTGGGTTGGTGTGTGGGCCGGTGTGTGGGCTGGTGTGCCTGAATGTCCCAGGCTGAATTTTTGTTGCAGTCTGCCCCTGGTCTCGTCTCTTATACAACATATGCGAACATATAAAGATTCTTTATTTGCACTTAATTATACATTCATACTTTTTGTTTTTGTGCAATCTTGTAATTCTGCATGTGACCACCACTAGAGTAAATTTTTTTGTTGTCCACCAAAAAAACAATCGAGGAGCATAACCCTGGGACCCTCTAGCAGGTGCTGGGTCTCGTATCCTTCTCACCTTTTTCACCCCTGATCCATTTTCATGCCTGGTGGAGTGTGTTGTCATTATGCCCACAAGCTATCCTGGTGTGTGCAGCACGTATGGTCAGATGACCATTGTTGTGCTGTGACCAACATGGATGCGAAGAAAAGCATGAGCACGACCAAAAACACGCTGAGTTGGTGGCGAAAAAACCCCAATGTCTATTATATGGCGATACTTTGGATTCAGGTACGGCGACGTTGAACAGAAAGACGTGCTGTGTAAAACTTTTAACGTTAAAGTCACCACGTCCCGCGGCAACACAACCAATCTATATCAACACTTGAGACAGCACAGAGAAAAGAACGAAGAACGCATGCGAGAGAAAGCCAAGCCAAGTAATGTTAAAGACAAAGAGACAACTGGAAGCCGCCAGAGCCTCATAAAGCAACAAGAAAGCACAATTAGGCATACATTTGTAAGTGTCACGCCATATGACAAGACCTCAAAGAGACACAGGAAAATCACGGACTCCATAACAAACTACATAATAACAAATGAAATATTGAGCAAAATTTTGCTCAGGCTCGGCCCACTTGACATGCTGCTCTGTTGTGCTATGGCCTTTTCACATGCTGGTATTTGTCATTTACATGACAACGCCTGAATGCAACACAGACTCCTCTCCAACTGAGTGTGTGTACAGCGCCGTGCTGCACTGCTGTGCAAGCAGCATATTTGACTGTGCGTAACAGCACTCTGTTTATGGTCATTTACACACTGTCCATATGAAATAACTATGTCAGGTCAGGTCAGTGCTCCCCTAATATAATGTAGGGGAAACACTGAATCAAACAAGAAGACTCATGATGCCATTTATTTATTATATCGTAATGGCAATCGCAAATCGCTATATTGTCCACCAAAATCGCAATCACACATTTTTATCAAATCGTGCAGCACTAGGTTGTAGTCATTGTAGTCTTTTAGCTCAGCGAAAGTGTCGTGGGCTGGAGTGTATAACGCTGTAGGGTCAAACGAACAATCAACCAGAAGTTTACACACGGGTGTGAGGCAGCTGAAAAAATAGTTCCACAATCTATAGAGATGCACCGATCCAGCTTTTTCAGTTTCGATACCGATCCCGATGCTGTGGCTTTGAGTATCAGCTGATACCCGATACTGATCCGATACCATGGTTGGCCTCAAAAGCTATATACCTTTACATGTAGAACAGAAAAGACAAGAAGCATCAGGCATTGATGACTACACAGTTCTTTCCTAAGATAAAATGAAACAAGATGAAACAGATGAATGCAATGATGAACTTTTTATTTTTAACCAAAATAAACAATTGTGCAACAGCAGTTGAAATGGTGTGAAATACCTCCACACAGCAGATTCTCTCCTTAGCTCCATGACGCATGACTTAGCTTGCGTCGCAATAGATTTAAAGGGAAACGATCACCTCAGGTAAAGGTTGCATTTTCCAATAACTGATTCATCTATTTATTTATTTATTTTAATTATATCTATTTGGAAAGACAAGATTGTAACATAACAGTAGCTGCAACTTCATTCACAGTGTTGATCTTCGCAGTTTTTAGTATGTAAGAATAGAAACAAGAAATCACACAAGCAACTATTTACATTTAACAGTGGGAGATTATGTTGCCAGCCAGGTCAGATAATGGAGTGACAAGAAATAATAGAACAAAATAAATAAATTAAAGTAAAGTCTAACGGACTATAGGCTCAGACAAAGTCAGCTCTGATAGGGGTTATATATGTGATCCATTTGTTCCATAGATAGAATTTATCTTTTTGGGTTCTTAAAAGAGCAATAAGCGAAATTCATCATTTATAGATTGCAGGAATTAAAAAAAATGCTATGTGAAGAACTAGAGGTGTAATTTCATCTGGAGTATAGCATGACCTCACACACCCTCTCTCTCTGTTGATCTCCAGCCCATTGTTTACAAGCCGGTCCGGCTGCGCGTTCATGTACGTTCATGTGAATCCCCCCCCTCCTCCTCCTCCTCCTCTCGGAGCCCTTAGCCCTCCCTCCCTATAAAAGGCTACAGCCAGTGAGCAATGGCAGCGCGTATTTTCGAAATGAAATGGCAGAGAGCGGAACGTCCACCTGAAGACGACCAGGATCTGACATTACCTCTAAAGAAACAACGGTTGTTGGCGAAGAAGTTGTCGGATAAAGAAAGGGACAGAACTCGGATTAACATTGGCCTTGCATTTCCAAGGTGGAGAGCACTGCAAGAGCTAAAGGGGCTACAATCTGACTCAGAGCTAGCTCTTCTTCTCCTGGACAGGTACAACATAAAGTCAAATGTCTGTTTTAATTAGTGTTACAGTAACGTTAAGGACATGTCGCTATGTCGATTCAATTAAATGTTATTAGAGTTATTAGCGGCTCGGTCCCAGCAATGGGTCAGGTGTTACGGTTGTGTTAGGTGAGTAGCCCGGCAACCCAGCTAACATTTGCAATTAGCATTGTGAAATGTAGCCTGGCGGGCAGCCTGGCGGCTGTGTTTAGCTATTCCCCTGCGTATTTCAATGATGATGGTACCTGTAATAAATGGAGGCTCAGTGACTAGAAGAGCTGGTAGAAGCGCTCCATAGCTGTAAGTTACTGCAGTAGCAGCCGACTAGTCCCCACGCTTCTTGGCTCCGACTCACTGAGCCTGGCAGAGAAGCGTGGGGACGTTAGCACTAATGGGCTGCCATGCTAACGTTCCAACTCTTCTCCATGAGATTGTGAGCCCGGCTCCCGGCTCAGTTGGAGTTGGAGCGTTAGCGTGGTAGCCGAGTAGTGCTGACGCTAACAGGAAAGCGGGGAAATAGCTAAACACAGCAGAGACCGAGAGTGAGTGAAAGACATTGCTAACTGCTAAACTAAGTTGGCTGTTTAGGTTTTATTTCCTCGCCCCTGTGGCGAGTGAATCTGCCTGCAGTGAAAGCGGGGGCTAACCGGTGCTTCCTCCTCATGCTCCACTTCACTCAGCTGCTAACACAGCCAGTTAGCCTCCGTTAGCTTCCCAGCTAGCGGCTCTCTGTTTGGATCCAACCAGAGCACCGAGCCCTGATTTGTTATTCAGGTTAATGTGGGAAGAAGCAGCGGGTATATAGAGTAGTGAGTGAAGCTGAGTGAAGCGGAGCCTGCGGAAGAAACACCGGGACCGCTTTGTTTTGCTCTACAGGTAGTGCACAACAGCGAACCTAGCGGTGAAATAATTTCGCTTATTGCTCCTTTAAACAATATGTTTTTTTTTTTTTTTTTCATTTTGAATATTTCTAAAACTATTCCAAGCCAATCATCTATTGTTGGTGGTGCTGGATTTAGCCACCTCCTAGTGATAGATTTTTTAGTTGCCGTTAAGAGGATTTGTAATAGTCTTATATCCTTCCTTTGGTCCAAAAAAGAAACACGGCCCAGATACAGAGTTTCAAAGTCCAGAGGAACCTGTGTGCCAAACATTTTACTTGAAGAGTCATGAACGCCCTTCCAAAATGGTTTCAATTTGGGGCAGTCCCAGAATATGTGATAATGGTTTGCCAACCGTGAACCGCACTGCCTCCAGCATGACATATTAGCATCTCTAGTGCTGACTGACTGACTGACTGACTGCATGACTGCATGACTGCATGACAGTCAGTCAGTACTCGTCAGTAATCAGTATAAATCACGTGCAAACTGCAAACATGGCTGGAGGAGGCGAAGCTGAACTTTTCCCACCGGCGAATAGGACGAAGTCGGTGGTGTGGGAACATTTTGGCTATCAGAAGAACCCACTTTGTCCCGACTTTAGAGAGCATCAGAAAAATAAGTGGCCGCGGAAGACCGAAGGAAAAGCCAGAGCCAAGGCAAAGACCCGCTCCTCCTGTGCTGGGCTCCAGTTTCCAGTTGGCTGTGTTCACAGGCTGCTGCACAAAAGCACACTATGCGGAGTGTGTCGGTGCCGGCGCCCCCATCTACCTGCTGGCTGTGCTGGAGTATCTGACCGCTGAAATCCTGGAGTTGACCTGTATCATCCCCCGTTACCCGCAGCTGGCTGTCTGCAACGACGAGGAACAAGCTGCTGGGCAGAGTCACCATCGTGAAGTTAAGAAATGGCTCTATTAAACTTTTAACAGGTCTATATTAGCCTACACATTTAAACAACTGGTGTGATGGTTGCCTCCCTCCTTAGCAGCGAATCAAGCAGCCGTTTCTCCTAGGGCCCCGGACTGTCACTTTGCAACTCCCAGACTTTCCAGCAGAATGAAACCGGCTGGCGCACTGTGGTGGGGGGAGCGGTTGACCCTGCGACGTCCTGTGGGTGCCCCCAATGTCGGTTTCCTTACACCGCAAAAAGCCTTTGGGTTTAGCACAAGAACTACTGTGACAAGTGGCTGGCGGCCACTGGGTCTGATGAATCTTTGGGTGAAGAGGCACGTCGAAAAGGGCACTTGTCAACTTTGTTATAATTACTCGCTTATAATAATGGTGAAAACAATATCGTTTACTGTTCGATATTGTTATCAAAGTTATTATTAACGCGCATAAAAATGTTAAACACTGGAGATAAAAGAACTGGATAAGCAAAACTTAAAGCCTCAGTGTGTAAAAATGGTGAGTAACAGTGAAGATTGCAGCGCTCACTCGCGCTCAATCACTCACCCCTCCCGTCGGGTAAGTGACGGTGGCCTCGTAGGACAAAAAGCCTTGCGCAGACAGCAGAGTTTTTCGAGTTTTTCAGGAGTATCTAGCGATGAGGTGAATATTTATTTAAGAATCTAAACCATGTTACAATATGTTATAGCTTACCAGTGAGATATAGGTTATGTGTGAGATATATGTTAGTAGTGTTTTATTTTTAATTGTTTTGGTAACACAAGCATTAACACAGCAATGCTAAAATAACACGTTTTATGTGATAGTCACGGCACAGTGCGGCAAATATAGGTTGGTACAATTATATGCATTTCCAGAGTGTTCTTCCACAGGACACAGGGAGATGAGGAAGGGGGCGAGGAGGCGGTGCAGGAACAGTCAGGCAAAGAGGTGTGTCTTGGCTACCCAGAGGGAAGAGGAGGAGGAGAGGGTGGCAGCCTTCGCAGCAGCACGAGAGGAATCAACAGATTAAGCTGTAGGCTAGGCTAACCATTTAGCTGTAGCTCTGGGATAACGTTAGCCAATGCTAGGATAACATTAGCACGTAAGTGTAGCCATCACTCGAACTTAGACAAGAGGGAAAAGTAGTTGCAAACATGAAGCCAAAATGATTTTAAAATATCAGACTGAATTACCTGTCTAGCAGAAAGCAGGCCACTTCCGCATCCCTTGTGAAATCCTCCTCCTTCAGGAGTTCTTTCCACCTGGAATAAGCAATGCTGATATTCACTCGCGTTTTGTCCCATCCTCGTTTATTTGATCTTTTTCTTTTATTTGGTGGCGTGGTTTCCCTCTTATGGGGCAAAACATATGTGTGGTCCTCCATTTAAAGTGCGACAGAATCATAAAAGTACAAAGCAGGTTCACGCAGAAGCGCCCCGGACTGATCTTCACCTTAACCGTCTCCAGTGACGGCAAGTTCTAGGTATACGCGAAAGGCAAAGCGCGTATATCCCTTTCGGCCACTGTATTCAACTATGGTGACGCAAGAGGGCAGCCTCGAGCAGACTGCGCCCTGCCTGTGTATATATAGAGAAATCGTTCTATGAGAAAGCTTCCATTTGTATGTGAATTGCATTACAATTTAGTAAATATATATTTATGAAGGCAATAGTTGGTATTTGCTAATAAACAACCACGTAAATTACACATTGTAACTTTAAAAGTTTAAAATAACTTTGATCGTGAGAGTATAAAAGCGTGACTAAAACATAAATATAAGAGAGGCTAAAATATGAAAAAGAGGAAGGAAGAGAAGTAAAAGAAAAGAGTCAAAAAGGAGAGAGAGAGAGAGAAAAAACATGTTTTTAACCAGGCAAAGTGGGCAGGTCTGAAAAGGCGGTCTTCTTATTTGTAAAATAGGCTTATTACTTTATTCCAAAAGAAACTTAATGCTTTTTATTATATGAGATTGTATACTTTGACATGTTGCATGCGATAGGCACATACTCTTCTCATTATGGTCAAAATCGGTTCTTAACATCCAATTAAAATGAATACAATTATTATACCACGTGTATCAGCAAAGTACATGTAAAACTGCTTCAAATATACACACTCTAGACTAATGTTGCACGGTATACCGGTGCTAAAATAGTACCGCGGTACTAGAGTATTCCAAACGGTACTATACTGCATTTGGAAAATACCGGTACTTTTTAAATTGATTCAATTCATTAATCTATTTAATTCATTTATGCACACAAATGCCTTCCTTGTTCCTATTGGAGCACATATTCACAAGTGGTGTGTATGACAACACCTGTATCAACATTCGCAGCTGGTGCATGTGAAAAAAGACAGGAGAAAGTCTGCCTCGCAAAGGAAGACAACACAAGACAACACAAACTTGGTGAAACATTTGAGCAACCAAACCATGATGTCCGTATCGAGGTACTTACCGAACCATGATTTTTTGGTACCGTTACACCTCTACTATTTATTGTTCTAAAGGTTTGTATCAAAAATGACTTTTCCTTAGGAATAGTACCGAAAAGTATCGAAAAGTATTGAAATTGATATTGGTATTGGTACCGAAACAAAGATTTTGGTATCGTGACAACACTACTCTAGACTAACCTATAGTTGCAACATATAATGAAAAACAAAATGAGGAAGCACATATTCATGAAAACAGGTTGATTAATAAATCCAACTATATTTTAACTCCAAATATATACATGGATAAAATGTATAAATTCACTTCCAACAGACATTTCAATTTTGTCACACAGAAACATTTGGTAAGAGAGGGGAGGGTGTGATTTCCCCGGGGCAATGCGAATGGACAGGATGTGGTTGAGAAAAGAGGCATGGTCTTACGACAACTAGTGGGTCGTTAATCACCGCGTTTTGTCCCAAGGCTGGATACTTGAAGATGGCATCTGAAACTTGAGGGATCCCAAGTGACTTTTTACCTCTTTTGGCCTAAGGATGGCTGAAAGAAGTTTTTTGTCCAGTTGGGGGTAATACAGGGGTGAGTCCTAAACATTTGACCGCCGATGGTCTTGTGGGTCTTGTTCATTGATAATACTGGTTCAAGGGAAGCTGTTCCTCTACACTGTCCTGCAAAAATTTAGAACTGTGAACTGAGTCCTTATGTATAAATGTCATAAAATTAGTTAACCCCTCTCTGTCCACTGTTTAAATTCACCATCACCTCTATTGGGAAGGAAATCTGTGTTGTAAGCACACCATCTAAATAGTTTCAGCATTTTTTGAATACCACATGATTTGATCACCATTTGCCATAATTTCAAAGTGTGATTAGTCCATGAGTGCCCTGTTGTCTCCAGTCGTTCCATCAGTCCCTTGTCCGCCATTACAGACTGTAGAGGAAACCCCTCCACAAGTCTGAATTCCAGGTCCTTCCAGTTTGCCTTGTTGTCACTGTTACACCAGTAGAGTAGAGTTGTTAACTGGGCAGCATAATAGTAATTATTTAAGCAGGTGAGGGACATTCCCCCATCTTCTTTTGCCAGTTGTAATGTTGCAAATCTGATCCTTGGTGTCTTCCCTTGCCAGCAAAACCTTGAAATCCATTTGTCCCTTTCCTTAAATTGGCTATCGGGTACCTCTATCGGCAGATTTCTGAAGAGATAGAGTAGGTGGGGAAGGATGTTCATTTTAATAGCACTCACTCTTGAGCTAAGACTCCATCAAGCTCCATCTGTGCAAGTCAGATTTTGGGCCTGTCCCAATACCCACACCCCTAGAAATACCCACTTGCACTTGGTTGTGCGCGTTCACATTTAGGCTAGTGGTGTCCCAAAACAGTATTGAGGTAGTGGAAGTAGGGCTGGGCGATATGACCAAAATCTCATATCCCGATATAGCTTATTTTATATCCCGATAACGATATATATCCCGATATAGCACATTTTCTGTAAATTCAATGAATGAATAGTTTATATAAAATTACCACATGGAAATGCATTTTGAAATGATATACTCACAAATAAAGCTACTAAATCTCTTTTATTTAGAACCTTTGTGCCAATTTTCCAACTTTTAAATGCTCAGAAGGTCAATTGCAGGAGTATTTCACCATGCATTTTCAACAAAATGATCCAACATGTAGCCTACTTGGTAACACCACCACCCTGATCATGTTGCTTCAAAATATTCTTTGTTTAGAGGTAGTCTAAATAAAAATACTTTAGGCCTAAAATGTGAATATTTGCCTAACAAATATTGGTAATGATGGGTATATAAAATAACAAATTGAACACTTCTGAGTTTAAAGTGTAGCAGCAAAGTATGGGTCACAATATAACAAGTAAAAAACAACACTCAAGTTTGAAATCCAAATGTAAAAATGGAACATAAGTTCCAAAGTGCAGCAGCAAAATCAGGCTCACAATATAAATTCAAAATCTAAGTAGAAAAAAAAACACTTCTTCAAGTGTCAATGGTAACAGCAAATTAAAATAAATACAGGCATAAAGAAAATATTGGCATACAAAATACCAAATGTAAACATGGAACCCTTCCAAGTTTAAAGTGCAGCTGCTAAATAAGGATCACAATATATTCAAAAATATATACTGTATAATATAACAAATAAACAAAACTCCTTCAAGTAGCATGGATATGAAAACATCCAAAGATTTAAAAAAAGAAATAAATCAGATATTTGGCAGCAACATTTCAATTTTTTGCCTTGTGTTGCTGAATCTCAGGCTTCTACAGGTTGAGTGCCAGGAATACAAGCTGGTCAACTCTTGCTGGTTTAAGTGCTGACCTCTGGCATGTAACAATGTTCCCACTTGCGCTGAATGCCCACTCTGATGGGAAACTTGTTGCAGGGATACACAAGTATTTCCTTGCTAGCTTGGCCACTCGGGGGAAATGTGCCTCATGCTGCCTCCACCATTCCAGTGGGTCTGTGTCTGGACCAGCATCCAGTTGGAGATAGAGGTTGAGCTCCTTTTCAGTGGACTCTCTGCTTGACTGATGGCCTGCCTGGCCTGCTGCTTTTTTAAAGTAGCTGCTCAAACTCTTCTTCTTAGCAGGAACCTCCTCTGGCTCATCCTCATCTCTGACAGCTGTAGCTGGTGGAAGGGGGGCTGCCGCTGCTTCTTCAGCCACCAGCCTCTGCAGCTCTGCAGCAGGTCTTGTCTTCATGTAGTCCACCCTCTCTTGTTTGATATATGTGGTTTTAAAACGAGGGTCAACAAGAGAAGCCATGTCAAGCAGCTCCTCGGTTGTCTGGTCATCACACTTCTCATTTAGGTAGGTTAGTATGCTCTCTTTGATGGTTGTGGTGAGCGGAGTGTCGTCATCCTGATGCTTGAGTATCTGGTTGTTGAACAGATGGAGGACAGGTTTCAAGTAGGAAACACTTGGGTAGTGCTCCCCAGACAAGGCATCCGTAAACTCCTTGAGAGGACTCAGTACCTTGTTCATGGACTCCAGCATGTCCATGTCCTGCCAAGTTGGGACCAGGTGACGTGCTTTCTTGTCTGCACGGAGGATGTGTGAGATAGCTTTCTCCTGCTCGATGATTCTTTCAACCATCTCTTGCATCGAGCCCCACTTGGTAGGGGTTTCTGTGATCAGCTGATGAGGGGGCAATGGTGGCTTTTGTTCTGCTTGAGCCTTGGCCAGTTCCCATCTTCTCTTCCATGAATTGGAGAAGGCAGCCACAATCTTTCTGCAGACACCGACTGCTCGTTCCACTTGGGGTAGTTTCACACTCCTTCCTGTGTAAATAAAATAAAGAAAAAGTAAATATAATGTTATAATGTCTAATATATATATTTATTTATTTATTTATTTATTTATTATAGGTATCTTATAGGTCTTGTAGGTATCTTATTTATTATAGATATCTTATAGGTATCTTTTCTATCAAAATGTAAATGTATAAATTATATTTTATTGTTTTGTATAGAGGTGCACAGAGGATGCATCATGACTACAAAGTCAGGTGGAATATTCTGTATTTTTAGCTTTTGAATGTTCAGAAACTCAATTGCAGGATGATTTCACCATTCATGGCTGTTACTATAACTAAAATATTTCCATAGGCTGAAATTTAAACATATTGTTTACATCGATTTAGAGGTAGACACTCACCAATGGCTAGATGAAGACGGTGGCCAAAGCACTGTAGGCGTGTCCAGTCATTCAGCTGAAGTGCAAGGATGTTGTTGGTGGCGTTATCTGTGGTGACACAGACCAGGCGGTCCTCATGCAGTCCCCAAGACTCAAGAGCTTCTCTGAGACCTCTGGCCAGCATTTCTGCCATGTGGTCATCTGGGAAATAACTTGTTTGTAAACACCGACTGCGGAGGTTCCAGTCTTTGTCGACAAAGTGTATCGTCAGGGCCATATATGGATGTGTTGTTCGACTCGACCACATATCTGTTGTTGTAGCGTAGTACATCACCGTGTGTATTTCCTCCTCCACTTTGGCCCGGCACTCGTCATATAAGCCAGGCAAGACTACTTGACTGAAGTGTTTACGGCTTGGCATTGTGTATCTTGGATCGAGTGTTTTCACCAACTCACAAAACCCCCGTTTCTCAACCGTGTAAATTGGAGTCTTATCTTCGCAGATGTGCGTTGCAACGGCAGTAGTTATCTGCTTTCATCTTTGAGAGTCTTTGCTGTATGGTGTGCCACGGGTAAAAGCCTCTTGTAACGTCTGAGCTTTTGGTTTCTTTGTAACATCGTCAACGTTACTCGACTGTGCTTTTGCGGCTTTCAAACATTGACTCTCTCGGGACTTTTTCTCGTGATTCTTGCGCAGGTGATAAAATAGGTTGGTAGTGTTTGAGTCCGTTGTTGGGACCGGGCTGCGGCATACTTTACAAACTACGGTTTTCTGGTTCGTGTCTAAATCCAAACCACATCCACGCTATCGAAGTAGCCCCTTTTTTATGTACAAGCTCCTCGTCTTGTTGTGTTGGTTGGTCCTCGTTATCACCTTGTTGTCTCTGGGAATTACCCCATTCTGTGTCACGTCCATTTTCGTCTTCCTCCATGTTTGTTTGTTTCTGCTAATCAGCGTGCTCAACCGTGAAAAAAAAGTTAAAATAATGCCATAAAGCACGTGCTCGTGCGCATGCGCTCTATCGTTTATAAACGATAGAGCTTCATATTAGACAAAATACATTTTCTATCGTCCAGATGATATATATCGTCATATCGCCCAGCCCTAAGTGGAAGTGGTTTCCAACACTTAAAATCCGCCCTAGATTCCAAGGGAGCCCCGACCCACACTTACAACGAAGTGGAAGATGAAGTCAGCAACTTTGGCAAGTTTTAGAAAACAATTTGTTACTGTACGATCGGAATGTAGGCTATACAAACAACGGATGGTTGGACTAGTGTAAACTCATCAGCAAATGTTTGTAAAACGTCAAGAGTATTATTGATGCAAGCCATAGGGTTTGAGACATAAAGTAAGAGGTCATCGGCGTAAAGCGAGACCCTGTGTGCAATCCCGTCTTTGTAAATACCGGTGAAAAGTGGAGAGCTCCTAAGAGCAATAGAAAGTGGTTCAATTGCAACAGCGAACAGTATAGGTATAGCCTTGGCGGCAGCCACGTGTTGAGGGGAAAAGTTCAGACTAAGTTGAGTTAGTAGTCACACTAGCAGTAGGGGTGAAATGAAATGTATCGTTGCCCAAAGCCAAATCTGTTTAGAACTGAAAATAAATAACCCCACTCCACGTGGTCAAATGCTTTCTCCGCATCCATAGTAATGACCATTTCAGCGTCCTGTGTGTTTGATTTAGAAAATATTATATGGAGCAGGCGACGAATATTAGAGGATAGCTGTCAGCCCTTTATGAAACCGGTTTGGTCACCAGAAATAATACTTGGTAGGCAGGGGTCAAGACGGCTAGCAAGGATCTAAACCAACAATTGAATGTCAGAGTTGAGTAAACTGACTGGTCTCCAACTGCTACATTGTTCTAGGTCTTTATTTTTCTTTGGAATTAGTGAAATTGATGCTTGAGTTAAGGATAAATAAAAACTTCCATGCTTCAAAGAATCATTGAACATATCCAGTAACAACAGAGCTAGCCCATCAGAAAATTTCTTTAAAAATTCTGCCGGGGAGCCGCCTGGGCCTGGTGCCCTGCCATTCTGCATTAAATTAAGGGTGGCCGAAACCTCTTCCAGACAGAGTGGGGCATCTAACTTAGTTTTGGTTGTTTCATCGATTGTAGGGAAATCTAAGTTGTCTAAGAATTTATTCATTGAAGAATTTTCAGATGGGGCTTCTGACTTGTAAAGATTGGTGTAATAGAGAGCAAAAGCCTTATTTATCTCAATTGGGTCTGTAACTACAGTTTGTGGGCTTTGTAATGAATCGAGAGGCAGATTGGCGCTTAAGTTGCAGTGCTAACAGCTGACTGGCTTTGTCGCCATATTCATAGTAGGTACTCTTTGTGGGCCTTAGAAGGAGCTCTACTTTATTTGTGGATATAAGATCAAATTTGGTTTGGAATTGAGTCTCTCCGTCCGAAGACTGGGACTCGAAGAAGAGGAGTGCTCTCTGTCAATTTGCAGAATAGCTTCCACTAGCTCCTGTTGCCTTTGTTTTTCCTGCTTGCGTACACTAGCATGATAAGAAATGATCTCCCCACGTATTACTGCTTTAAAAGTCCATAGCTGGAAGGAGAGATTGAATCAGATTTATTTTTTGAATAAAGATGGAAATCTTTTCAGAAATAAAATTGAAATTTTTTTTTGAAGATAATAAACTAGTGTTCAATCTCCAGTTTGGATGCTTTTCACATTAGTGTTGTCACGGTACCAAGCCGTGAAAGTATCACGATTCTGAATAGTATCACGATACCATGGCAAAAATTAGGCAGATGTGCCTTTTGTCATTTATAAAAAGATGAATCACTTTTCTATAATACATCAATGATATTTCAGTGGAATAAATTACTTATTGACTTATTCATACTTCAAATACAGCATCAATATGTGATTAACATGGTGGGATCAAAATAAAATAAATAAATAAAATAAAAATCAACCAGCCACCCTCCTCCTATGATAAATTAAGAACAGTCCCTTTGTGGACCGTTACCTGCCACAAAGAGAGAATGTGAATGGCTCGTTTCTCCTCATGTCACATACCTGTGTGCCGCCACGGCTCAGCTGTTCAGGTATTTCTGGGCAGTCATGACACCAACGGAGACTTATTGGACCTGGAGCCGGGCTTCTCGGGCGCCGGTAAATCATTATCTTGCGCCGCGGAGCACTCTGGCCGCCGTATTTGACAGGAATACGTATTCCTGTCTGTGTCCGTGACCCCCGTTCAACCCACAACCGGCAGGATTCGTCTTTCGTTTCTGCTGCTGGTTGAAATCTGTATTCGCACAGTGTGCTCCTGAAAGATTTCTTTTGCTCGCACAAAATTATTTTTAGTTGCAAATGTGAGTAAAATGCTCGCACCGTAGAGCTCTGTGGAAAACAAATCACTGTAGCATATATAAACAAATCTAGCCTACAAGTAAAAATAAATAAATAATAACTTTTGCTGCTCAAAGATACTCAATAGCTCAGCTAATACCTGACATGTCACTGGAAAACAAACCACTGCAGCAGCATATTGAGTGCCAGGTGGCCAGCGCGTCGTTATTGGACGGCGCATGGACACTCACCCTCTTGTGATTGGACTTTTAACTTATCTCACAGTAGTGGTTCCGTGAGGTACCGTAGTACTACGGTACTCCAACATTATGGTATCATATGTATCATGGTATTTTAGTACCGCGGTCTACCGTGCAACACTATTTCACATTTAGGAACCAATACCAAATCTAAAAGAAGGGGGTGTGATCTGAGATGACTAATGTGGAATATTCAAGGAAGGACTACTTTATCTCAAAAGAAGTAATCAATGCGGGAGTGGGTCTGATGAATATGCGAGTAGAATGAAAACTCCTTCGTTGTTGGGTGGTGGAAATGCCACGCATCCACACCGCTAATCTGATCCATAACTGTGATAAGAGCTCTAGCTATATTAGATGGGGTTAGATTTTTAGGATCTGATTTGTCAAGGGTAGGGTTAATGGCTAAATTGAGGTGTCCACCCAACATAAGGTGGTGTGAATCCAGGCATGGATTTAAAGAGAATAAGAAAAGACATAAATTTGGGGGACAACTAGCTGTGGGCAACCAGTTGGGGGCATAGACAGAGACCAGAATGGCCGGGGTTTGGAACAGTAAGCTCACAACAATAATAAAACGGCCGTTAGGGTCTGCAATGATTTGTCCTGGCGAAAACTGTAGCTGTCTGTGCAGTAAAATGGCTGTACCTCTTGAGCTGGTGTTGACGCTAGAGTGGAAAACCTTTCCAATCCAGGGCTTGCGCAGTCTAGTGTGGTCGCATAAAGGTGGGTTTCCTGAAGATAAGCAGTTTCTGTTTTCATAGTCTTAAGATGTGCAAATGGCTCGTTTGATTGGTCCACCAAGACCCTTGACATTCCAGCTTGCAAATCTCATGGATCCCAGCTTATATCTCTGACCTGTATCAGCCATTCAACATAAACTTTAATATCCGACTTTGGAGTGATAACATGTTAAGTCAGCCAAATGGAGTGAGTAGCATGGAGCAAGGTATCAACAACAAACTCCCCGTCACAATACAAGATTACATACAGAGTTCTTCCTATAAAGAATAAAAAAAAGAAAGAAAAGGACAGAAAAACAGCACATATTTGAACTGTAACAGATGTCTTAGCTGACATCATTAAACAGATACTTACATACTTGTCCTAAACTCAGCTTTGAAGACAGATGAGAAGCAGGAAATACTATACACCAGCACTTAACTGTGATGTACTTTGCTTCCCTTCTAATGTTAGTGCTTGTATACCCAAAAACAACAATCAATAGTGCTCTAATAGGCTGACTGTAGCCTGTATTCAGTCTTTAAAATAAATAAATAAATAAATTAAAATTTAAAAGAAAGAAATAAAATAGAAAAAAATGAATAGTAAATTCAGAGGCCATCTAAAGCCTATGCTCAGTTATCAGGATGAGAGAAAAAGAAAAAAATGGGCCACCTGTAACTTGTATTCAGTTACTTAAAGCCACTACAAGGAACTTTTAACTGGATATGCAAAAGTCTCTCATTTCTGCTGATGTCTGTGCATGACCTACAACAGCAAATGAGACCATCGGTGTGAAGATAAGCTATTTCTATATAGTGTACATCCATACCTTTAGGAAACTGTCTCCGGGTCTGCCCCAGGTCGCTTCCAGGACGAAACGATTTACGGCACTCAGACGGCACACGTCATCTTACCTAGCTGCTTACATATATAGTGACTCTTATAAATAGTCGCTATTCCTCCTCCTTGACCCGATGTCCGCGGGGAATTAAAATAGCAGCAATCATCAGGTAAAAGTACTGTGAAAGCACTGGACTCACAAACAGTCAGCCACGTCTCAGTCATACAGAGAAAATCCAATCCTCAGGAAGTCAGGAAATCCTTGAGGATAAACGTTTTGTTCGCTAGCGATCTAGCATTTACCAGCCCAATCCTGGCAGGAGCCGGTGGGTACACGGCGTTAGCTGTCTGGGGAGCCACACACAGAGGCCGCAGGTTGCTCAGATTCACCCCGCGCCAGCGGGGACGAGGAGAGCAGGGGCCGCGGGGCTGGAACACCTCATCCGGGCCGACGACAGGAACCAGCCAGGCGATGACAGGGTCCAGCGAGGGCCGAGAAATAAAGAGGCGAGGCATCACTCCATACTCAGTCCAAGAAGCCGTGGAAGTGCTCACCAAACAGGCCTTCAGCCCTACCAGCCGACCGCTGCGTTTATCCCGGCGGCGGTGGCGCTTACGCCGGAGAGGTGGAGCTGGGGTGCGGCAGAGGTGAGCTGGGATCCCCGATAGGAGTGGGGGCAAAGTTTTCCCGTCTTGTTGTTTCATTCATCCCCAAAAACAAACACATGCGCGAGCCAGGTAAGCGTCTTTACCACAATACGCGCTAGAGCTCATGGGAAATGTAGGCTTCATTCCAGCAAAACACTACCGATTTTGTCCACAGGGTCACCAAAATCAACTCAAAATGAAAGTTCCTTGTAGGGGCTTTAAACGAGAAGTAGAATTAAAGCAACTCTTACCTTTCTCAAAATTTTACGCTTTTCTTTGTTTAGCTTAAAATGCTATTAATAAGCTGATGGCACATTAAAATGTAAGTGAATTCCACCCGAGATAAAAACTCAGAATTATAGCATTGTTATATGGTTCTAAGAAAACTCCAACCAATCATTGCATTTGGACCGAATGTCCTGTCTGACTTCCCCACGTGGAGGCTTGCAACTGGACTGATGTAACCGCTCGCGTAACACCCGGTTGAGTTTTACAACTCTAGGGTTGCGCTTGACTGTCTTGGTTGTAATGTTACACTCGCTCTCCTCTTCTGTGTATCTAACGTTACCTTGCCAATGCCTACATCTATCATAGACGTAATGAGGACGTAATGGAGGAAGGGGGAGTCTCCCTTTGAAGGGAGGTGGAGTTGCAGGAGGAGGGGGATGGGACTTTGGAGGGAGGCGGGAGTTGTGGATGTTCAAATTTTTTCTAAGTGCTGTGTGAAATGCAAGATGAGTAAGAGTAGCTTTAAATTAAATTTCAAGTCTTCTGCTGCTTGCAATCAAATATGAGAGAAAGAAAAAAATAATTGACTTAGAAATATAAATTTCAGAAGCCATCAGCAGCTTCCCTTCAGTTATCAGAAACAGAGAAAAAAAAGAGAAGCGAGAAAAAATAAATACTGATATACTGATGTTTAAACACCCAGCAAGTGGGGCAAGAGAAAAAATATTTTGGTCCCTGAAAAGTCATGGTTTTTAAAATTTTGTCCACAAAATTTGTGGAAACCCTGTAGACAATGAAAGAGAAAAGAGACGGAAACTGAATATAACGCAAAATTCACAGAGGTTGCATAATTGAATATTGTTCTGTTATTGTGGACACTTCATAATGACCGACCAATATTGTGTTGAACAATAATCTCGTTATACTGACCAAGCCTTGTGCACACTACAGGGAATGTTCTGTCAGCAAAATCAAGTATTAAAACTGCAATTGGTGCTATTTAATGTGATGCCACATTTTTTTTTTACATGACACTGACAAAGCAGTAAAGAAACACTGAATTGTAAAACTGAGCTCAAGTCAGGCAGTCAATTCATGTAACGACAAAGTAGAGAGAAAGACACTGCATACCTTCTGCTGGCATTAGTGCTGATACTGTTGGTTAATTAATCGCTTAGTTCATCACCAGAAATTTCTTATGTAATTATTAACCCTTTTAAGTCTTTCATTAAGCAAAAACTACTAAACAGTATCCGGTTCTAGCATCTCAATTATGGGGATTTGCTCCTTTATGTGTTTTCTATCACTGTAAACTGAATATTTACTGGTTCTAGATTGTTAGTTGGGCTCAACAAGGAATTTGAATTTGTTGCCTTATGATCATAACATCTAAAACACAAGTTTCACTCTCAGTGGTTTCTGTGACATGAGAAATACTTTCAAAACTAGTAAAGTCACCTGGAATGGACAGCAATATACCGTTTATCCCAGTTCAAGCTGTCTTTAGCGATACCTATATGCTGATATCACAATGAAGATAAATTCCAATATATTTCACAGCCCTAATGGACATTATATATTTGTTTTGTTACAATTGTCAAATCTTTATGTTGTACGTTTTATTTTGAAACAGGAAATACATGTAACATGTCAGGTGACTTATAATCAGGAAGTGAGGAGAAGCATGGCTCTGAGCCACTGTTTTTTTGTTAGTTTTCCTATCCAGTTGAGTCTGCCTGCATCTTATGCCCTTTGATGGCATCATTGGTATGTATTGATTTGTTTTATTGTTATTAATGATTGCAGATGATTATTTTTTGTAACAATGTCTAGTTTTGAGAAGTTTTATGCAGAAAGTCTATTGAGTCATTATAGTTAATGACTACTCTGCTATGACTGTTGTTAAAATTCATATTAGACAATAAATGCAAATAAATGTGAATAAATAGTTAATGATACGTTAAAATACAATGGTTTACAGGAACATATGTTGGTAAATAAAGCAATAAATACGTAAAAGTAGCGATTAAAAACAAAGCAATTTATTTTTATTCATTATGCCTTCTGTGTGTTTTAGTTTTACTCTTTCTTACGTCAATAAACCTGTGGACAATGGACAACTGTCTCCAGAGTTGTGATGTCAGGAAGGAGTTTGTCTAACTGCCAAGGTGTATCACAGCACATATACTGAGGGCAGCATAGTAAAACAACGACTTTCTAGCGGGCAAGATGACGCAGCAAGCTGACAGACGCTACCAACAACGTCATCACACGCAGCCAGTGGATGATCATCACAGTGGTGTTTAAACAGAGGTATGTCAGATAACGCCATGTCCGAGAAAGCAACTTCATTAAAGACGCGGTCCCGAGCTACGTGTTCTACTGCGCACTCAAGTGCATCATCAACGGGGTCCGCTGCAGCCAAAGCAAGAGCGAGAGCAGAGGCAGCAAAGGCACGCATGTCCTACGCCGAAGAGGAAATGAACCTAAAGCTAGAAAAAGCTAAGCTAGAAGCCTCGATGGAAATGCTCAATTATAAAAAAGAGACAGCTGCAGCTGTAGCTGAAGCTGAAGCCCTTGAAGCTGCGGTAGATGCAAATAGTGAAAGACATAGTTGCATGTTAAATTTGGACTCCAGTTCTTTAGAAGCTGCACAACGCACAGAACAATATGTGATCGACCAAGTCAAATCACAAAACACAGACGCTCCGCAGCCTGATGATGGTGTCATTACAAAAAGAGAGCCAAGCCCTGGCTACAGAACTCCAACTATCAAATCTGAAGCCAACTCTTTCCAGCCAGCCCAAGTCAATACCACTTCCCTTCATACACATGGCCACAATGCAGCTTCTCAACCAACCCGCCTCACTTCACAGCAGCTTTACATTTATGAAGATGAAAAGGTTGATGGGACACGCAATGTTCGGTTTGACAACCACAATGACACTCCTAAGCATGGTCTAGGACCTCAAAATGACAGAGGTCATCCTGCTCTTAAATCATATCCCTTATCTTCAAACTCCAATAATGACAACTCCAACATTAGCAACTTCGTGAGATACTTTGCTCGTCGTGAGCTTGTGGCTACAGGCCTACTTCAATTCAGTGACAGACCTCAAAACTACAGAGCCTGGAAATGTTCTTTTCAGAACGCAACCAGAAGTTTAGACTTGACACCGAGTGAAGAAATGGATCTTCTGTTTAAGTGGCTCGGCAAAGAATCAGCAGAACACGTCCAACACATAAGAGCAATACAGATCAATTATCCAGCAGGCTATGGCTATGGTATGGGACAGACTTGAACAATCTTATGGCTCAGCAGAAGTGATAGAAGATGCTCTGTTCAAACGTATCGACGCCTTTCCAAAAATAACAAACCGAGATTATTCTAAACTAACAAAGTTGAGTGATCTTTTAATGGAACTAGAGTCAGTCAAACTCAAAGGAGACCTACCTGGCCTCTCTTTCCTCGATACAGCGAGGAAACACCACACAGCGCTTCACCCTGGACCTGCACCCTGGGTTGAAGGAACGGACTCGGCTCCAGAGCATGGCGGGGAGGAGGATATCTCTCCACAACCCCATGTCACCACCAAATGCACAGATGTCTGTGGCGGGGATGTGACGGACTGATCTTGCTCTAAAATATCCCTTGTGAAAGTATATCCAGCTGACCATGCTGACAAAGCAGTGAAGATGTATGTAATTTTGGACGAGCAGAGCAACAGATCACTAGTTCGCTCACAGTTCTTCAAAGTCTTCAATGACCAAAGTCCAAGGGCTCCTTACTCATTGAAAACGTGCTGGAGTAAAGGAAACAACAGGAAGAAGGGCTAGTGGCTATATTGTGGAATCTCTGGATGGGGCTGTCAGCATCCCACTACCTAGCCTCATAGAATGTGATGACATACCAAATAACAGAGATGAGATTCCAACTCCCAATGCGGCTTTTCATCACGCACACCGAAAGTCAGTTGCACACCTCATCCCAGATATCGACCCACAGGCCCCAATTATGTTTCTCTTAGGTTGGGATATTATGAGAGTGCATAAGGTCCGCGAACAGGTGAATGGCCCACACAACCTACCTTATGCTCAGAAGTTGGATCTGGGATGGGTCATCGTGGGAAATGTATGTTTAGGCAGCGTTCACAAACCGCCGACAGTCAGCGCCTTCTACACGAACACCACAGAACGGGTCGCCTTACTCTCTTTGACCCGTGTCCTAACGTGTTCCATGTAAAGGAAAAATACAGTGAGACTCAGATCACAAACCACCTCCAAACACATCCTGAGGAGATATCAAACTGTGGTGTTGACAGCCTAGGACATAACATCTTCAAGCAGACCAAAGACGACAACAGCATGGCTCCATCTATTCAGGACGTTTCCTTCATGAAAATAATGAAAGAAGGACTAACAAAAGATGCAAACAACAGTTGGGTAGCTCCATTACCCTTTGAATGCCCACATCAACAGCTCCCTAATAACGGGCCACAGACATTGAACCATCTCAAGTCCCTCAGGCGCAACTTTGAAAGAAAGCCTGAAATGAAAGACCACTTTCTCGTTTTCATGGACAAGATGTTCAAGAATGGTCATGCCAAGTTAGCCCCTCCTCTCAGTGAGGATGAAGAATGGTGGTACTTACCAATATTTGGTGTCTACCATCCAAGAAAACCAAAACAAATTCGAGTGGTCTTCGATTCCAGCGCCCCTTACAACGGTGTGTCGTTCAACGACGTGCTGTTGACTGGGCCTGATTTGAACAACACACTGCTCCGTGTACTGATACGCTTTAGAAAGGAAGCAATTGCCTTTACAGCTGACATAGAACAGATGTTCTATTGTTTTTCAGTAAGGGAAGATGATAGGAACTTTCTACATTTTCTATGGTTCCAAGATAACGACCTCTCCAAAGACATTGTGGAGTATCGAATGACGGTCCACGTCTTTGGAAATAGCCCGTTGCCCGCAGTGGCTATTCATGGACTGCACCAGTCTGTTCAGATCAGTGAGCTCCACATCGACCTTGATGTTCAACGCTTCGTGATGCGTGACTTCTATGTAGACGATGGGTTGAAGTCCCTGCCCACAGTTGAAGCTGCGGTCAACCTGCTAAAAAAGACACAGGATGTTCTCTCCAAATCAAACCTAAGGCTGCACAAAATCGCAGCAAACAACAAGGAGGTCATGGAGGCCTTTCCAGCCGAAGATCGTGCAAGGGACCTTAAAGACCTAGACCTCAATGCAGATGCGCTGCCAATGCAGCGTAGTCTTGGAATTAATTAGGACCTTCAGACCAACGGCTTCCACTTCAGTGTCTCTGATGAGGTAAAACCCTACACCCGACGGGGTGTCTTGTTCACAATCAATAGCCTCTATGATCCTTTGGGATTTGTAGCTCCAGTGACAATACAAGGCAAGGCTATCCTGAGAGAACTCACTGTTGAGAACAGTGACTGGGACTCGCCTTTGCCAAAGAAATGGAGGAAGCATGGACAACTTGGAGAGCTTCTTTGAAAGAACTGTCCCAGCTTTCTATTCCCAGAGCCTACACTACAACTTCACCCTCAGCAGCTGTCAGAAGGGAATTGACCGTCTTTTCTGATGCATCAGTGAAGGTTATCGCCGCTGTGGCATACCTAAAATTAACTGACTCTGCTGGAAATAACCATGTGGGATTTGTAATGGGCAAAGCCAAGCTGACCCCCCGTCCTGAGCAGACAATTCTGAGACTGGAACTTTGTGCAGCAGTGCTTGCAGTGGAGTTAGCAGACTTAATTTTGGCAGAACTAGACCTTCAGCTTGATGCTACAACCTTCCACTCAGACAGCAAAGTGGTCCTGGGCTATATTTTTAATGAAACCAGGCGCTTTTATGTTTATGTAAGTAACCGGGTTTTACGTATCCGAAGGTCCTCTGGCCCAGATCAGTGGCGCTACGTGTCAGCAGAACAGAACCCTGCAGACCATGCTACACATTTTGTTACTGCAGGCCATTTGAACGACACAAACTGGCTGAGTGGACCCAAATCTCTGTACACGCCAGAGACATGTGCCTTGGAGAGCACCTATGAGCTTGTAGACCCAGGTTCAGACCCAGACATTCACCCTCTAGTGTCCACTTTGAGTACTACAACAACGTCCAAGCAGCTTGGTTCGCAACGATTCTCAAAGTTCTCATCCTGGAAGTCTCTAACTCGGGCAATTACTTGCCTCATACACATAGCCCGTCTTTTCAACACGACCTTGAAGAAGAACAGCCCGTGTAAGGGCTGGCATCACTGCAAAACAGGATACACTGTTGAGGAGTTTGGTCAAGCGTCGCACACCATCATTCAAGCTGTACAGGAGGAAGTCTACAGTCAAGAGATCAAATGTATCCAAAAACAGATGAGCAGATCCCCAAAAGTAGTCCTCTCAAAAATCTGGATCCTTTCATTGATGCACACAGCCTTCTGAGAGTTGGAGGCCGCCTCCACAATGCAAACCTTGACCAGAGTGAAAAGACTCCAGTGATTTTTTTCTGGCACACATCAGGTTGCAACCTTACTCATCATGCACCACCACGAACAAATCCATCACGAAGGCCGTCCGTTTACAGAAGGAGCTGTACGTACAGCCGGCTTTTGGATAGTTGGTGGCAAGCACAAAGTGAGCATCATCATCCACCAGTGTATAACCTGCAGAAGGCTTAGAGCCCCACTTACAATTCAAAAGATGGCCAATCTTCCAGTGGATCGTCTCTCAACAGAACCTCCCTTTACAAATGTCGGACTTGATGTGTTCGGCCCTTGGAGTGTTTCTTTACGTAGAACAAGAGGAGGCCATTCACACAGTAAACAATGGGCTGTAATCTTCACGTGTATGAGTGTAAGAGCAGTTCATATTGAAGTCATAGAATCCCTTGACACATCAAGCTTCGTCAGTGTGCTTAGGCACTTTTTGGCTGTGCGTGGTCCTGTCAAACACATCCGCTCGGACCGTGGCACCAACTTTGTTGGTGCCTGCAAGGAGTTGAAGATACCCTCAAACATTGATGACGCAACTGTGAAGACTTACCTGTCAGGTCAAGGTTGCTCTTGGACCTTTAACCCTCCGCACGCCTCTCATTTTGGCGGTACATGGGAGAGAATGATTGGTCTTGCAAGGAGAATCTTAGACTCTATGTTCCTTCAGCTGAAGGACAAATCCATGAGGTGCTGGTGACTTTCATGGCAGAAGTGGCGGCCATTATAAATGGCAGGCCTCTTGTTCCTGTGACAACTGACTCTAAGGACTCATTTATACTCACCCCAGCTGCTCTTCTCACTCAAAAAGTAAATGTCCTTTCTGCTCCTACTGGAGATTTTGGAGTCTCAGACCTCTACAAGCACCAGTGGCGGCAGGTCCAGCACCTGTCCAACACCTTCTGGGACAGGTGGCGAAAGCAATTCCTCCCAACACTACAGGCATGCAAGAAGTGGCAGTCCACTCACCCGAACATCAATCCAGGAAGTGTTGTTCTCCTCAAGGACAGCCAAATACCAAGGAATGAATGGCCTCTTGGTCTGGTAACGCATACCTTTCTCAGCAAAGACGGGAAGGTGCGAAAGGTTGAGGTCAAGGTCACACGAACAGGAGTGACTAAACTCTTTCTTAGGCCTGTTTCTGAGGTAGTGCTTCTTCTCCCCCCAGAGGCCCAGTGAAGTGGACTATGTAGGATTTATTGAGTGGCGTGTATCCACGCCAGGCGGGGAGTGTTTTGTTACAATTGTCAAATCTTTATGTTGTACGTTTTATTTTGAAACAGGAAATACATGTAACATGTCAGGTGACTTATAATCAGGAAGTGAGGAGAAGCATGGCTCTGAGCCACTGTTTTTTTGTTAGTTTTCCTATCCAGTTGAGTCTGCCTACATCTTATGCCCTTTGATGGCATCGTTGGTATGTATTGATTTGTTTTATTGTTATTAATGATTGCAGATGATTATTTTTTGTAACAATGTCTAGTTTTGGGAAGTTTTATGCAGAAAGTCTATTGAGTCATTATAGTTAATGACTACTCCGCTATGACTGTTGTTAAAATTCATATGAGACAATAAATGCAAATAAATGTGAATAAATAGTTGATGATACGTTAAAATGTGTTAAAATACAATGGTTTACAGGAACATATGTTGGTAAATAAAGCAATAAATATGTAAAAGTAGTGATTAAAAGCAAAGCAATTTATTTTTATTCATTATGCCTTCTGTGTGTTTTAGTTTTACTCTTTCCTACGTCAATAAACCTGTGGACAATGGACAACTGTCTCCAGAGTTGTGATGTCAGGAAGGAGTTTGTCTAACTGCCAAGGTGTATCACAGCACATATACTGAGGGCAACATAATATTATTTTTGGACATTTTAAGGAGCAAACCATTAAGGGATTAATCTAAAAAATAACTGACCAGTTTTAGCCTCAAGTGGTGATTTCGGGGTTCAAGCCACCATGGCTGGCTAAAAGTTGCAAGAATCAAGACCTTTGACAGCGTACAACACCTACATTAAAGATAACAATTCATTTTTTTTTTTAAATGTATTTATTATTTGTTATTTATTTATTATTGGTCATTTTCAGAAACAATTTGGGGATGTGCTTTAATAGCATAATTAAAAATATCCATCCAGTCTGGTGACGTTTGGACAAACTGTCTTTGATTTATGGCCAAATTTTGCACCAGGCGATTGCATTTATTTGGAATTGATGGCGTCCCCTATTGATATTTTTGAAATAATTTTACACACATGGTTCAACGTTGTAATAAAACAAATCCTGCGATTTTGTAGTGATTGGACAGTTTCCTTTCATGTGTTATACCATGCTCAAGTTTTGCATTTATGGCGCCCCCTTGAGATCATATTGAATGAAACTTTATGGTATGTGTCAGGTACTAATGTGGACATATCCTGTAAGTTTCCTGATGATTGGCCAAATGGTAATGATATGGGGTCAGATCAGTCTCATAATGAATGAACTCGCGCAGGGTTTTTCACGAATGCACATGCTCTGGTTCACAGTTGTATTTTGGACTCACTAATGCACACAATCTGTTTCGCAATGCACACGCTCTGGTTCACAAATATAATGTTTATGCAAACTTGTAATATAAATTCGGAAATGCACATGATCTGTTTCGCAAATGCACACACTCTGGTTCACAGTTGTATTTTGGACTCACTAATGCACACAATCTGTTTCTCAATGCACACGCTCTGGTTCACAAATATAATTTTCATGCAAACTTGTAATATAAATTCAGAAATGCACATGCGCTGCTTCACAAATATTTTGAGGCACACTTGGAATATAAATTCAGAGATCATGCGAATTGCTGAATGTGCATTTACAAACTGCTTCTCATTTGTGAACCTCTCTACATTTGTGAAAGAAATCTGTGTGGTGAATTTTGAGACTCCCCTGATGTCGCAGGTCAATGAACGTCACCATTGGCTGATAAATCTGTCAATCAAATTCATGATTCTGATTGACAGATTCATCAGTTAATCAGGTGTGTTCACTTTCAGCCAATCGTATGGCTCCTTATATAGGGTGTATTCATAGTTTATGTTCATTCAAACACGTTACTTGGCTAAGCAGAACGCTTCAACTCATTATAATTCAACAACACTGCATGATTTACGAGGGGATAATAAGAAAAATGCGTTACTTACAGGTTGAGATTGATCCATGTCTCTTCCACCGTTTCAGTTTAGCGCGTCTTGATTGAACACTGCAAACAGTAGCTCAGTAGCTCTGCGACTGGTTTAAAAGTGTGGAGAAAATGTAAGGAGCCATACGATTGGCTGAAAGCGAACACACCTGATTAACTGATGAATCTGTCAATCAGAATCATGAATTTGATTGACAGATTTATCAGCCAATGGTGACGTTCATTGACCTGCGACATCAGGGGAGTCTCAAAATTCACCACACAGATTTCTCTCACAAATGTAGAGAGGTTCACAAATGAGATGCAGTTTGTAAATGCACATTCAGCGATTCGCATGATCTGTGAATTTATATTACAAGTGTGCCTCAAAATAATATTTGTGAAGCAGAGCGTGTGCATTTCCGAATTTATGTTACAAGTTTGCATAAAAATTTTATTTGTGAACCAGAGCATGTGCATTTGCGAAACAGATGGTGTGCATTAGTGAGTCTCAAATACAACTGCGAACCAGAGCATGTGTATTCGTAAGAAACCTTGCATGAGTTCATTCATTATGAGACTGATCTGACCCCATATACTGGAGTTAGAGCTATTTATGTGCGGAGCCACGGCCCATTGGTCCGTTTCTTCAAAATGAAATAAGATATCAAAAGCTTTTGATAACTTTTGATAAGCTTGAGACAGATGTCAAAAACGTGTCTTTCAAAAATTTAAAAATGGTGGAAAATCTAGTCAGGCAGGCTTCAAAGGTTCTTGAGGCTTTTGTAGAGCACATTGAGCTGAACTTGTATGTCAAATTTAAAGTCAGCCTGATTAACAATGTGAGGACCATGGCCTTTCCAAAACTGATATTTTTTTTATGTCAATTACAGTACCAGCATCAGACTCATTGGGGTCATACGTTTTGGGCAGCATTTGGTCACACTTCCAATCATTTGGCAAAGTGTCATGTGTTTACGATGTACCATCTCATGAGAATTTGTACAAACACTTCTGAAGAAAAACTTGAACTCCTAATTAATCAAATATAATTGTTAGTTGCTACGCCAGATCAGATATGTGAAGACACTGGGGAAGATCCAGTGAGTGCCAGTAAGGTTGGGTTTTTCACACAACTTACCAATACTGTATTCAGGAGAGGAAACAAGTAGCTAACATATCTGGAAAGGGCTTATTTGGTTGAAAACTACTAAATACTGAGGCCAGAGTTGAGAAAGGAGAGAGCGTAGATTGGAATTGCACCATCTCTCAAACAGAAACAAGCTTGACAGGGAATCCTGTCTGAAGAAAGAAATGTGATCATAACAGAAAATGGAACTCTGATATGATCCAGAGTTTCTGAGACGAACTGCTGGCCTGTACAAAACACAGTCCATTGTTTTTCATACCTGATGACACACACGCTCAGACAAAGATTGCTTTATTTGAAGGACTGCATTCCAAAACCGCAACAGAGCAACATTGTTTATGTGTGAAGGTGCAGAAAGGAATGTACAGACCTGTTGACAGGTAAGACCAAACAACCCCTCCACCAATATATACACTGCTCAAAAAAATAAAGGGAACACTAAAATAACACATCCCAGATCTGAATGAATGAAAAATTCTTATTAAATACTTTGTTCTTTACATAGTTGAATGTGCTGACAACAAAATCACACAAAAATTATCAATGGAAATCAAATTTATTAACCCATGGAGGTCTGGATTTGGAGTCACACTCAAAATTAAAGTGGAAAAACACACTACAGGCTGATACAACTTTGATGTAATGTCCTTAAAACAAGTCAAAATGAGGCTCAGTAGTGTGTGTGGCCTCCACGTGCCTGTATGACCTCCCTACAACGCCTGGGCATGCTCCTGATGAGGTGGCGGATGGTCTCCTGAGGGATCTCCTCCCAGACCTGGACTAAAGCATCCGCCAACTCCTGGACAGTCTGTGGTGCAACGTGGCGTTGGTGGATGGAGCGAGACATGATGTCCCAGATGTGCTCAATTGGATTCAGGTCTGGGGAACGGGCGGGCCAGTCCATAGCATCAATGCCTTCGTCTTGCAGGAAGTGCTGACACACTCCAGCCACATGAGGTCTAGCATTGTCTTGCATTAGGAGGAACCCAGGGCCAACCGCACCAGCATATGGTCTCACAATGGGTCTGAGGATCTCATCTCTGTACCTAATGGCAGTCAGGCTACCTCTGGTGAGCACATGGAGGGCTGTGCGGCGCCCCAAAGAAATGCCACCCCATACCATTACTGACCCACTGCCAAACCGGTCATGCTGGAGGATGTTGCAGGCAGCAGAACGTTCTCCGCGGCGTCTCCAGACTCTGTCACATCTGTCACATGTGCTCAGTGTGAACCTGCTTTCATCTGTGAAGAGCACAGGGCGCCAGTGGCGAATTTGCCAATCTTGGTGTTCTCTGGCAAATGCCAAACGTCCTGCACGGTGTTGGGCTGTAAGCACAACCTCCACCTGTGGACGTCGGGCCCTCATACCACCCTCATGGAGTCTGTTTCTGACCGTTTGAGCAGACACATGCACATTTGTGGCCTGCTGGAGGTCATTTTGCAGGGCTCTGGCAGTGCTCCTCCTGTTCCTCCTTGCACAAAGGCGGAGGTAGCGGTCCTGCTGCTGGGTTGTTGCCCTCCTACGGCCTCCTCCACGTCTCCTGATGTACTGGCCTGTCTCCTGGTAGCGCCTCCATGCTCTGGACACTACGCTGACAGACACAGCAAACCTTCTTGCCACAGCTCGCATTGATGTGCCATCCTGGATGAGCTGCACTACCTGAGCCACTTGTGTGGGTTGTAGACTCCGTCTCATGCTACCACTAGAGTGAAAGCACCGCCAGCATTCAAAAGTGACCAAAACATCAGCCAGAAAGCATAGGAACTGAGAAGTGGTCTGTGGTCACCACCTGCAGAACCACTCCTTTATTGGGGGTGTCTTGCTAATTGCCTATAATTTCCACCTGTTGTCTATTCCATTTGCACAACAGCATGTGAAATTGATTGTCAATCAGTGTTGCTTCTTAAGTGGACAGTTTGATTTCACAGAAGTGTGATTGACTTGGAGTTACATTGTGTTGTTTAAGTGTTCCCTTTATTTTTTTGAGCAGTGTACTTAATGTTACAGACAAAAAGACATCCAAAACCTTGTCGTTATCCTTAACAAGGAAGCTGGGCTGTGTCTGTGTTTGGTCTACTTTTCTCTTTGCTCCTACACAGTGGTGCCATAGCATCATTATCTCTAGACAGCTGTCTTTTTGTAGGTTTATATATAAACATAACTTTTAGTTTTAGAACAAATTATCTTTCTGTAGTTCTCATTTTGTTTTAATATCTGATTTAAGATTTCACTCTGAGTGCCATTCTGTTTCATTCACGCATCTTTCAGTCGCAGAGAAGTCAACCTTCAGAGAGGCCGACAGCTACTACGTGAAGGCAAAGTGTCCGAGGCCAGAGACTGTTTTTCTCGCTGTGTAAACATCACCCCAACCATGGCTCATAATCTTATTAAGGTGAGAACTTATATCTTCTGGAAGGCCAAAGTAATTTATGAATTCCTTTTAGGGATGCACAATAATATTGGCACATCACTGGTAACATAACGACATATCTGAAAGATATAAAGGTGTGATACATGAATGTATGAAGAATATAAATGACAAAAATTAAAACACATAAACAGAGGAGTAACCCTTTCACATTTGGCTCATACTGCATTAATTACCACTAGAGTAACAAAGCAGAACATATAAATCTGGCATGCTTGCAAATAAAAATGAAAGGACCGTCAACCAAAGATAACATGTCTTCAGTGCTTATGATACTAACTTTCTGGTGCAAAAGGACTGACAGTATTGTATGAAAAGCTGATACCACTCTGTGAAGGTAATATTCACAACCACCATAAAGTAATCAGAGACCCAAATTAGTTTGTCATTTCAGTGTATTAATACATATTGAACTATAAAACAATTGGGCCCACAGATGTGTTCCCATTGGTCTGAGCACCAGTGTACATACTGCATAGACGTTCACAGAGGAGTGAATCCGTGCGTTCAGAGTCGAGTAACTTACGACACAGCACTGTCCTGACTGCAGTAAATCCAGAGGCCGCTGCCCAACAGGGTCCTTCACAGAAAGCAGTTTTAAATCCAAAGGCTGATGCCAAAAAACCCCACAATGTCCAAGGATGACTCCTGCAATGCTGTGTGTCTTCTGATGTAGCGTTGTCCTCTCTTGATCCACGGACCAACATAAACTCAACTGCTAAGCAAGCTAACAGCTAGCAAGTGAAAGTCCAGGCTGGGCGGGCTAAACTGTCTACACAGTTCTTGTGGCACAGCAGTTATGTTTTTTTTTTTGTGTTTTTTTTTTTTTTTCCAGTCATTCACAGTCAATAAACAAAAGCCCCCACTGTGCATGCTCCCATGCTTGCAGTCAGTTCTTGTTGGCTCACTGTTGAGTACTTTTTCCTCCTAACTGTTGGCTGCTCTGCTCCATACTACTGTCTCTCCAGGGTTGCCAGTTCTGACCCGTTTCTTCTTCTTTGTCCCCGTCATGGGCTGACAGTTTAACAAGCAAATTACCTCCCATTCAAGTTGAACTCTACTAAGTAAACTCTGTTTTACATTTTCTTACAAACCCCATGAAGTAAAACACCCTTAGAAAACAAAAGGCTGTGAATTCTTATTTTCCTTAGGGCTTTTCGAATTTTAAAGGAAATGTTCTTTATAGATGCATATAAATCAGATGATGACATAATACTACTACACAATGCAAACACAAATACATGGTCTTAAACCAGGGTATTATATATGTAGGCCTACATAAACGAAAATACAAAGAAATAAAGATAAACTAGAGTACAAGCATACAGGTAAAGAGGTATATTCAGTCAGAGGATTCAGGAAAGAAAGTTGCATCATTTTCCATACAACACAGATATATGACAACAATATGACAATGGTATCAGTTATCTCCCCCGGTATTTTGTACTAAGTGGGCTACATGTTCAGTTGCAAATTGATCCATGGCTGAAGTCCCCTGTTCTTTTTGCTGCATGTGTTTTTCTATAGCAGGGCATGTAAAAGAAGTTTACCTGTTGGAGGTGAGCTGTTTGCAGAGGTGCAGTAAGAGCCTGTTGGCTGCAGCTCTTCATCAACATCTCATTGTGGCTGTTTCTGCTTTTACTCTTCCTCCCTGCGGTATTATTAGACTTGTCTTAATTGAAGAGAAGCCACAAATAAAGTTTTGATAAGTCGGTAATAAACATATTTTAATTCCTCTAGAGTCTTTAAAATAAAAGTCCTCTGTTATTTTTGTCATATAAAAACTTATTATGAACCAGCAAAATAAGGAAAAGTTGAATTTTCGAGCAGCAACTTCACACAACTTCTAATACGGTGGTTGGCCGACATAAACAGTAAAATAAATCAGATATGTAAAGTAAAAACAAGACGCAGGAGAGAAACTAAACTCCAAACCACAGAGATTCAGTTAGAAGCTACAAAAGCACTGAGAGCTGAACACACACAGACTTTTAAAAACACATTTCTCTCTCGTCTCCTGCTGACAGTGGTGAGGAGAGTCTCACAACACACATGGCTTGTTTTAAAGGGGAGAAACAGTCCGGTAGGATGTTGGCTGCGGTGGGCAAGACGTCACAGCTTGAGTGCAGGCGGCCCGGCTACTCTGGAGGAGGAGTAGGTTCGCAGCTCGGCGTCGCACCACGTGTGTAAACTGATAACTGAAACCTAAGTCTGCACAACATGGCTTGAATGGACGTGGCTTAAGTTACAGAGGAAAAGGCCCACAGTAGTGTACATGTGCTACTGCGGTAACTTCATTCATCTCACAGACTGATGGAGCAGCTCTGTCTCTCTGAGTATTGATGGAGAAACTGTGAGTGAGTGAGTGGGGTGGAGCTGTGCAGAGAGTGTGAGACAGGAGAGATGAACACTGGTATGTGTTATGTAATGCAACTTGACCCTATATCAAACAGTACAAAACAAATGGTACTGTCTAAATCTGTATCTTGCTTGAAAATATATCGTTACAATGTAAAAAATCGATATACCGCCCAGCCCTAGTATCAGTTATCGGCCAAATGAGTTGTTATTTGTTGGTATATCGGATAAATCCAATATCGTGCACCCTTAGTTATTAGCATTATTTATGTCTTGAACAGTGTGTTTTTAGAATTGTGTTTATACAATATTAATCATTCACTAATGATTTAAAACATCAGGTTCGGCCACGAAAGGTTATGAAAATGTAATTTGTCCAGTTGAACCCTACAGATACATGCTTTGCTTTCTTTGTTTCTCTGTTACTTTTTTTTTTTAATTCTTTGTGGTTACACTCATCAATGTTGCATGTTGATGAATTTATGTAGGACATTTTTTCTTTTTCTCTCTCATTTTTTTGGGTTTGTTTTTAACCAGGCTGCACGAGCAAGAGGAGTGGACTGTGTTGTGGCCCCATATGAAGCTGATGCTCAGTTAGCTTACCTCACTAAATGTGGTTTGGCCCAGGCTGTCATCACAGAAGACTCTGACCTGCTGGCATTTGGCTGCAAAAAGGTATCGAGATCCAAGGGAGGCGTTTATTATTAGTTATTGACGATTAGCTGGGTCATGACCCAGACAGTTTACTGAGAACCACATACATGAAGTAATTTTCAATTACAAATGACTCGCTTTTGCAGACTTATAATAGAAGAGTGTTGATATAATATTGATTTGGAAATGATAAAAAAAAATGCAGGTAATTTTATATCATCATGATCTGTAATTATTATATTATGTTATTATGTTAATTATTATTATGTCTCTCCACTTTGACATCTCTCCACTTTGTGCATATATAGGTCCTGTTTGTGCATGTGTGTGTATTTCGGACCTGTGTGTTAATGACAACGGAGAGAAAAAAATTAATTTTAAGAAAGTATATAAAATTCATTTTTTTTAAAAAAGCAGCCCCTCAGCTGTGATTTGTGATATTGGGCTTTAGACCCTTTTAGGGCAGACGTCAAAATGACAACAGTTTGTTAGCTGGAGGCAAAACATGACTTTCCCCCACAGGGCTGTAGGCTACAAAATGTCACCTTGTTATTGTTGTTATTGGGTGCTAGAGTAGAGGGAGTCATGGCTCAAAACTTTTTGAATTAATTGAATGCAATAAGACGAAAGGACTGGAAGGAGGCGATCATCAAAAATGCTCGCATGTGCAGGGCACACTTCATATCAGGTTAGGAAAAAAGTATTTACTGTTGTAGGGATGACTAATGTTATGTGTATTAAGGGTTATCATGTCCACCTCCTCAGAAATTGGTGATGTATTAAGAGGAATATTGGATTTCTCCATTATGCGTACTTTTTAGTGCGTTAGCTTCAATGGCAAAACAAACTGAAGGAAACCATTCATGTCGTCTTTCTTTGTAAGATTGGGATAGTAATCAACCACAAAGCCGGCCATCCAACCTTCAGCAATCCTGTCAAATCATCCATCCACTGAGTGAGAGCATACAGGTCGGCCAGTCTGGTCTGGTCAGTATATACTTATCAAAGTAACACTCATGGTCCTGGAGGGTGAGTGACCTGACATGGTGCATTCGCAAATTCAGTCTGATGCTCCATACTAAAATGAGAGCCTTGTTGTTCAGAGCAAGGGAGCGTTATATTTCTACATGAATTAACAAACAGTCGAGTTAATCATATATTCACTCCACTCAGCACTCTGTCTGGGGAGTAGTAGTAGTAGTAGGTTCTCAACACACCTACTAGATGTAACCACAAACACATGATCAGCTCTCAGCCAATATGAATAATCCGACATAATTTAAATCGGGATTTACAAATTAATCATCAGATTGCTTTAGCTTAGCCTGAGAGCTGCTTGGTACATTTAAAGAACTGGGCCCTGATGGTTGTATGGACAAGGAATGCTATCCACTGTTGTCATCATTCAGACTTTCTGCATGGGCGGAGAAGGGTACTAAAACTTTGCGTGCTACAGGAAGAAGAACAAGTTTGCATGCCTGTGAAACAGAGAAACAACAGACTATATCAGACAAGTGTTAGTAGAAGTTGAATAAATCAAACGCTTAAGTGTTAATCCTGTTTGCAGCAAACCATACATGAGACAAAAGCAATGGCCTCATGGCTACCACTGCTCATATTTTGCCACCAACTTCTAAATCAATCATCTTTCACAATCATGCAGGTCATCCTTAAAATGGACAAGCAGGGCAATGGACTGGAGATAGACCAAACTAACATGGGCCGCTGTCGTGCTCTGGGCAACGTTTTTACAGAGGAGAAGTTTCGCTACATGTGCATCCTCTCTGGATGTGACTATCTGGCCTCCCTACATGGCATCGGCCTAGGCAAGGCATGCAAACTGCTGCGATTGGCCAAAGACCCTGATATCCTCAAGGTGAGTACAGATGGTGAGATAGTGAAGTTGGATTGTGCATTGATTTGAAGTTTTGATTCCAAAGGTACCTGGCTTTTAAGAAAAACTGATGAACAAACCTGCTTCTGAGAAAAGTATCTTTCAGTCATCTGACTAAAGCCTGGAAAACGAACACAAACAAAATAAACTCCAAGGTCTTAAAATGCAACTTATGGAAAAAAAATGGTATTAGCATTCCTAGGAGGTCCAACAGATTTTAAATGAGACTCATTAAGGTTACTTTGTGTCTTTATTAGGTAATTATTAATTAAACAGACTAGGTTTGAAATACCAATACCAACACTACAATCAAAAAAATTTGAAAGAAATTTATAATTAAAGCAGCTGTGCGGAACTTTCTGTTTCCGTTGAATATAGCGCCACTTTTGGTTGAAGCGGTATGACACCCACAGCCTGGTGTCATAAAATTCCGACTGCAGCCTTCGGCTTCATTCGTAAAATCTCGACTGCAGCCGGCAATTACCGCATGCATTTGTTTTGGAGAGCGACAGGAAAATCATAAATGTACTGGTGTAGCTCTGAATTTCTTATGCTTATGCTTAACTTCCATGTCATCATATATTGAAGTGAAACAACGTCTAACAAGTTGCGGTATATTCTCTAAATAAAAACAAAAATTACATACCTGTCGATTAGGAAAAGGGCCAACTCGGGATCAGTTTTAAAACCTTTCAAATCTCTCAGCTCTCTCCACTTGGTGAATGCCCGACCGAGGTTTACACACGTTTGGGCTCAAGCCCTGTCACTGTCCTGTTTAGCCTTCTTCTGTTCTTCTGTTCTTTTTCTTTTAGATGGTGCTCCTTCTTTATCTGCCATGACATCAAAAGTACAACCAAGTCCTTATAGATACATCTGGTAAAACTGTTGTGTTCAGCAATGCCCATTGGGTACTGCTTGCTCGAAGAACACTCTCTGTAAACACGGCTCTTCTTCTTCTCTCAATTTATTGGTGGATCGCAAACAACTTCCATGTGCATACCACCACCTACTGTACAAGAGTGTGCAATGTGTCCGAAATCATTCACTACTCCCTACTACATGTCATTTAACCTGTTTCTTAAATCCTACTCGTAAACACGGCTCCTTCTTCTTCTGTGGTTTAATGGCTGCGGACCTCTGCGGGCTTGCAGACTTACTTCCACCTCCGGGTGCCGTATTCTGGTTTGCTGACTTATGCTGTGTCTGACCCGACCGAGGCTACGCTAAATAGCCATATAGAGAAAGGCTTTTTTGTCGCTGTTGGGTTCAAATAAATATGCGGATCTTCAAGAGGGGGTGATAGGAACTAGGGACAGTTTTATAAATGGTAAAAAGTTCTGCACAGCTGCTTTAAAAATATATTGATGCAAATCCAAAAGCTTTGTTTGTAAATCCAAAAGTTGTGCTTTTGCCAAAAGGAGTGAGGAGTCAGCAGACAATTATGGTATAAAACAGTCAAATAGATTTTTCAACAATTTTGAATCACAGCAACCACGAGAGATTCTTGACCATACAGTCATACATGTCCACACAAAATATCAGGCCGATTGATCCAGTAGTGTGCCAGATTACACTGAGCACAATTTTAAATGTAACATTTTTTTGCTTCCAATTTCACAGGTTGAATTTAAGAGCTAAAACTTTTCAGTGCACTCAATAGATATATTCCTCTCAGTTTTGGTTGCTAATTTGCTAAAATCCGTGCTAGTGAGCACTTGTGTTTTTTCCAAGATATCAAGCATATCAAGATGCTGATAAAACAGCATCTTTACCTCACAGGTGTGTCCTAGTATGGTCACAATAAAGGGACACTCTAAAATGTGCAGTTTGATCACACAAAACTATGATACAGATGTCCCAAGTTTTGAAGGAGCATGCCATTGACAGGAATGTCCACCAGAGCTGTTGCCAATGAACTGAATGTTCATTTCACTACTATAAGACGTCATTTCCTTGAATTTGGCATTACATCCACCAGCCTCACAACGACAGGCGATGCATAACTTCTCCAGCCCAGAACCTCCACATCCAGCATGCTCACCTGTAACATCGCCTGAGAGCAGCCATCTGAACAGCTGATACAACAATTGGTTTGCACAACTGAAGAATTTCTGCACAAACTGTCAGAAACCGTCTCAGGGAAGGTCATCTGCACGCTCATCATCCTCACCAGGATATTGACCTGACAGCAGTTAATCATCGTAACTGACTTGCGTGGGCTGCTCACCTTCGATGGCGTCTGGCACTTTGGAGAGGGGTTCTCTTCACAAATGAATCCCGGTTTACACTGTACCGGCAAATGGCAGACACTGTATAGCACTGTGTCATTTCCAATGTTGTGAACAAAGTGCCCCATGGTGGCAGTGGAGGTATGCTATGGGCCAGCATAAGCTACAAACAGCAAACACAGGGGCATTTTATTGATGGCAGAATGCACAGAGATACTGTGACAATAGTCTGAGATCCATTGTCATGCCATTCATCCACTGCCATTCAGCAACTTCACACAGCCACTGAAGAGGAGTGGACCAACATTCCACAGGCCACAATCAACTCTGTGTGAAGGAGGTGTGTCGCACTGCAGGAGACAAATGGTGTCACACCAGATACTAACTGATTCTTTGGGGTATCTGTAACCAAAAAATGCATTTTTGTAGCGCTACTCATGCAAAATCCTAATAAATGTCTTTTATCAAGGTTAAACTGCGCATTTTAGATTGTCCTTTTATTCTAACAATCCCATGTCACACCTGTGTAGCAGAGATGGGGTCAGACTCAAGTCGCAAATATGATGACTTGAGACTTGCTTGACTAACGTTGATAAAAGACTCGACTTGACTTTGTATTCATGACTTGAGACTTGACTTTGACTTGAGACAGATGACTCGAAAGGACTTGGCTTTAATTCAATATTAAAGGCATACTAAACACTGCTGGGTTGCACTTCTGTTTACGTTGAACAATGTTATCAAACACAGCGGAGCTAGCTTTTCGAAGTGACTAGTAAAATTTAGCTGAGTTCATCCAATGAACTCAGCTAAGCGTGCCAGGCAACCCAACTACAAAAGCCAGTGGACTAAAGATATCCTTTGTGTCTAAAAGTAGAGCAGTAAGCCCCATGTAGCCCTGTGTGTGTGTGCTGAGCCCTTACCACACTTGATGGACCAGAGGGTGGCTCCAGAGTAGCATTTGTATTTTGTTGTTTTCCTATTACATGTGTTATTTAAAATTTTCACTGCGCTGCTAAATTTCTCTCTGTGCTCCTAAATTTTTTCAGTTAGGAGCACATGTCCTCCTAGTGAAAAAGGTTAGCGTAGAGCCCTGTCATTGTAGCCTGTAGCTCTAACTGCCTCTCTGGGCACCACATTCACGTGTGTGCTTGCTTTTGCTGGTCTCATGCTGGCTGGTTGGTACAGCCTGGACCCAAATGTTTTTGTTGCCATTTGCGGAGCCTGGGCTGCCTACAGAGACCGGACTTTATCACAGCATATTCAGAGCTGTAGCTAGCGGATCGTGAGGAGATGTTTGCTCTATGTGCTTGCTTGACCTGAGCAATGACTCGACTTGACTTGCTTGACTTATAGCAGGGACTTGACTTGCTTGAGACTTGCTTTTCACCACAACTAACTTGGGACTTGTTTGAGACTTGAAGGTAAATTTCTTTATATACTTTATTAATCCCAGAGGGGAAATTCATTTTTTTTCACTCTGTTGGCAATTACACACAGGTCCGAGCACACACATGCACAAACAGGACCAATACATGCACTAAGTGGAGAGATGTCAGAGCAGGGCTGCCCATGACAGGCGCTCTGAGCGATTTGGGTTTCAGTGCCTTGCTCAAGGGCACCTTGGCAGTGCCCAGGAGGTGAACTGGCACCTCTCCAGCTACCAGTCCACACTCCATATTTTGGTCCGGACGGGGACTTGAACAGGCGACCCTCCGGGTCCCAACCCAAGTCCCTATGGACTGAGCTACTGCCGCCACAAAGACTTGAGACCTGCTTGCACCTACCTTTTTACTTTGTGCTGTAGACTTTGAGATTTTTTTTTTATAAATGAAAAATGCTTTATAAATTAGGCATGTAACGATATGTCGAATTTTGCGGTGTCGCGATAAAATAAATTCTCGATACCGTCGTGGGAATGCCACGGTAGTTATATAGCTGCATTCTCCTACAGAGCCGGTAATATGACTGTGCGACTACAATCCCCATAATCCTTTGCATGCAACTGCGCGCGCAGGTGAGAGCAGACTCGTGAAGCTCAGCCTCTCAGCCTCCAACTCTGACCCGTGCATGACCGGAGGAAACAGCGAATAAAAGTAAGGAGATTGATTATTCTTCTCTGTGGATTTTCTCCGCGACCGTCATAGCGAGAAGCCACGCATATCACGTGAAACAGCGGAATTGTAGCTTTCCGACAAGGCCAAGCACTTGTTGGTAGTCCAGTGTTTTCACAGCGAAAAAAAGTATAAAGTTACACTAAAATAATGTATAACAAAGCTTTCATACAGCTTTGCACAAACATTACTTTTGGATGGATTACTCGCGAATGCAGGGTCGCACAGAAATGCCACGCATCTCACATGAAAGCACAGGACCAGAGCTTTCCTCTCCTCATCTCCTGTTCTGAGAAAGTGTTAGGGTCTCCTTGATGTCAAGATTGTCAACCTGGCGTGAACAAACTGAGTGAATGTGTGTTTTTGAGTTTTTCTATGATTTCCAGGGAAATGGCTGGGCTTTATTTATTTTGGTTTCCTTTTACACACATCTCTACCCATCTCTCTCTGTCTCTCTGTGTATCTGTGAGTGAGGGATTGTGTGTTATTGAGTTTACATTATTTCTAATTTGTTAATTTTGTTGTTGTTGCAGGGTCTGATTGTTCTAAGTTCTGTATATTTGATGAATATTAAGACTACTCTATCCTCATAATTTGATGTCATTCAGATGACTTTCTAGTAATAGTACTACACTGCTTTTGTTCAGAGTAGGTTAAAAAATACTGAATGTTTCCATTTTCATATTCTGTCACTATAGTTTTAATTGACATGGCTTTGTTATGGCACTTTAATGTCTGCCTGCCTAGCAGTAATAGGGGGGAAATGAAAGCACATGTTCAACTGTGTGTTGATTTGTTTATGATATGCTTCCAAGTTAAAAATAACATGCTGTACAGTGTACATGCACTATTTTTGAATAAAATAGCTATTTTTAACAATAACTTTTCTCTTTTTTCCCCCTTGTATAAATATTGTGATATATATCGTGTTGTGGACTCTTTATCGTGATAATATTGTATCGTGAGTTTCTGGTATCGTTACATCCCTATTATAAATTAAATTTATTATTATTATTACTTGTACATGTGTGACTTTCCCCCATGTCTGCTGTGTAGTAATGATGCTGTTTAATCAACACCTTCATAGGTCACACCTGTCAGGTGGATGGATTATCTTGGAAAAGGAGAGGTGCTCACTAACACAGATTTTAACAAATTTGCAGCCAGAATTTGAGAGAAATTTATATCTGTTGAGTGTGTCAAAAGTCCCCAGACAGAGATACCTGAGATCACCTGACCCACCTGAGGCAGGTAGGATAAATTGAACGTCCCTGCCAGGAAAGGAATGCCTCTTTCAGGGGCAATCAGTTTAGCTAATGAGAGGCTAAATATGTTGCCGTCCTCTTTTTCTTATTTCCTTTTGTAGGACGGCCACGATGTGTGTGTCCTAGTTAACCCCACAAACATACCCGTAATGACCCACACTGGTAATTTAAATACCTGTGTTTGAGAAATAAACTGCTCCGCTGTTATGGACATCTGCTGGCTGTGTCTCCTTCCTTGCTCATGTCATCTAAGTAAACGGTGTGCATAAAAATGTCTTAGAACTTTAACTTAAACCTGTAAGAAATGGGACCAGAAACGAGTGTGCTTAATTTTTTGTTCAGTGTTGCTATAGACAGACAGATACAAACACTCACACATGCACACACATGCCTAAACACATGATCTCCTCCAGGCTTATGCCTGGCAGAGATAATAAAGTAGACTTGCTTTATTTATTTCACTCAGGTACCACCTTCTTCTGGTATAATGTTGGCAATCTTCAAGTAGTTATTCTTCAGACGTCAATAAGTCAGTTGTGACTTTTGAGCGTGAGGCTTCATACTCGACCTTGGAAATAGTAGTTTGACACCATGATCTTGACTTAAGGTCCATTGACTAACTGGTTCCTAAGCTTTGAATTACATCCCAAATTCTTAGTTTTCATGGAGATAGCTCTGTTATCAGTCGTGACTGAATTGAGCCAGAACAAGCTTGTAAGTATACCTTAAGTTAAGATTATTCAGTCAGATTTATGACTCTTCTCTACTTGTGCTGTTGCAGCATATCCTAATATGAACCACTGTACCATAATTGTCACTTGTGGCCACTGTTCAGCCCACATGCCATAGACTGTGCGTCCCAAATCGCATACTTCCGTTGGTACAGTTCTCTAGAAACACAAAGAGAGAAAGAGCTGCTACTCTGTTTAGTCTGTCTGTTAATTTGTCTACGGTGCAACATCCGTCTATATGTTACACGTACAGGAAACAGATCTGTTTATAAAAAAATTTAAAAAAAGCCATTTTATATACAAGACATGTATAACATAGACAAAGTGTCTCTCGCTCCTTCCCTCCCTCAGCCTCTCTGTTGATGCTATGTGCATAAATAAGATTAATGGCCTAAATAAATAAAATATTTAAATCACTTTCCAGCACTATATTCATTTGACATTTAACTCCCCCACAAAAATTTTTAATTGTTCCAAACTACAATGGATTTATGCCTACTTGATACTTTTATACTCATGTTATAGTTTTATGTCCTATGCTGCAAACCTTTAAACTTCTGTAGCCCCAGTGCTGTGTACAAAAAGTTAAAGTTAAGTTAAACAGGAAAAAATCCCTGTTTTTGCATTTTATTTTCATCAGTCTGTTTTTATAAAAGTGCTTGTGACATCTCAAATGTGGCTTTGACTTGCAACTGAAAACATGTAGCCCATTTCATAGAAAATACAGAGATGGATATCGTGTATCGCCAGTCAGCCTGTAAATACAGAGATATGAATTTTTGGCTCTATCGCCCAGCCCTAGTGGAGGATTATCGCCAAAAATTGACCACCATCTCTGCCTACTCAAAAACCAAATTTACGCCACAACATGCTGATTAAAATGTGCTGCCATAGCTATGAGCAAATTAGCTAGCTAACGAATGCTAATGTAAGGTAGTAAGCTAACATTAGCACTTGCATTATTGTTCATGGTACCAAATCATTACAGACCCAACAAACATTACTGATGGCTTCTTTTCGACAACAGTATTGGTACTTAGTGCAAAAAACACGTATAACTTACATCCATATAAGGCAGAGGTGTTCACTGTAGCCAGCTAAGGCTCCTTGCCCCCATGTCAAAAGTTTGTTAAGTAGCTTCCACTATGTCACAAAGATGGCAACCATTGAGAAAGTGAAGCGTTCATCATTCCACACTCAACTTTTGGACCATTCTGAGTGCGCCAGTAGTACACTCAATTTTCTTGTACTATGCAGTGTGAACGCACTTAGCGCAATTGTGCACTTAAAATATTAAGTGTTCAGTATAGAGATATGAAATTTGAGAAACAATGTAACATTTAATAAAATGTTTTAGTACAAATCTGTCACTTTCAAACCCAGTTATGAACAGAAACATTGAATCTAAATGAATTGCATAAGTCCAACAAAAAAGAACGGTACAGTGGAATTCAATTGACTTAACAAATATTGAATATTAAAGGACCATTCCAATCACACAGTAAATATTTCACAATATAAAGGTCCTCATTTTGGAAAATACAGAAAAGGCTTTAAGTGTAACAATACTGTAGAAAAACAATTAAAATCAATCAATTTTTAATAAAGTTAGGTGGTAATGAAGTTCTCTACACAATTACTGGTATTTTTTTGATAAAATATTCAGCAAATTGATATACAGAAAGTGAGTCTATAAGTTTTAAATCAGGAGTTGCACTAATTCCAACCTTATCACAAAAAGTAGTTAGTAAAACCTTGTAGCAGTGCTCCAGTGGCAGGCTGTTTATTGTGAGCTCTGGTTGCTCTGTCAGGTGATCAGAAAGATGGGCCAGTACCTGAAGATGAATCTAGTGGTCCCTGAACAGTACATCGCGGGATTCATCAGAGCCAATAACACCTTCCTCTACCAGCTGGTGTTTGACCCAGTCAGGAGGAAGGTTGTACCCCTCAACCCGTACCCAGAGCACATTGACCCGGCCACCCTCAGCTACGCTGGACTGTATCCCCCTGTCCTGGATCACACCGGACATGATGTCTCTTTAGTAATTAATGGAAATTATTTAGTGTCATCCTTGGTTAAATTTAATTTAGAAATGGGAAATTGTAAGTTCTTCATAACTTGCACAGTGTTCTGTCCTTGATGATGTTGAATCCAGCAATCTAGGAGATGAACAGGGCTTGCAGATGGCCTTAGGAAACCTTGACATCAACACCATGGAGAAGATAGACGTCTTCAACCCAGACAAACCCATTCCACAGGTATCAAATCATAGTCAGTTAAAGGAGATCTGATGATCCAAATTATGTGTCACATTTTATTTAGAACAACTTTCCAAATGTCCTTTTAGCTTTCTAAACCCAGTAGTCGCAGCTGGAATGATTCACCAGCCCCCACTGGGCACAGTATCTGGAGTGGAGGCTTAAAGCCAGCACCTGCTGCCTCCCCAAACAGGCCTGCCTCTACCAGGGGGAAGGAGAGAATCACCAGCCTGGATGGTCTGAGGCTGTCCTGCAGAGAACTGCAGGTGAAAAGACTGCGAGAAGGTGAGCTGTTAACAAGCAATGTTTAGATTGCTGTATGTTTTAACACAAATACATTCATTTTACTCTCTCTGTAAACGAATCCTCTACTGCACAAAAAAGTCACAAGTTGATGACAGCCGATGATCATTTCAAGTAAGGCTGTGGAATAGTTTACTGACAAGGTTTTTGAACATCCATAGATTTAGAGTTGCTCATTGGCACAGGATATGAATGGATTTTTGACTGCAGGTTGTTGGTATCTTTTTGCCAATAATTTAATAAAATGAAATCATGCAACACCCCCCGCCCCCTCAGAAGCACACATACACCCCCACTACTACCTGGACTACTGACTGTCTTGCACTCTTGAAACTGACTATTACAGTCTGTATCTGTTGTAAATATTCTAAACTGCACCTTATTTTTACTATTTCACTGTTTATATTACATTATATTTTATGACTAGGACATAGTGCTGCTACAAGGAGATGTTGCCAGACGGAATTTCATTGTACCCCCTTGCAATGACAATAAAGCTTCTTAATCTTAATCTTAATCTTAATGTATTGTTTCTTTTTTACAGAACATGCCTTTGGTCTCCAGGAGGGGGAGAGAAAGAATACTTAGCTGCACATTATGTAAATGTATGACACAAACTGAGGAACAAAGAATTAAAACACTGAAATCACTGAACTGAAAAACAAAAATATCCCAAGTAGCATCTTGACACACACTCACACACATACTCTCACTCTCTCTTGCACTATGGATGATATGTTGAATGTATTTTAGGGGTTGGTTTTGTGCCACAAAAAAAAGGGAAAAAAAAGCTGCACTGTACACCTTCATCCTCCACCAGACATAAGCCATTTGGACAAGTTTACATACTATATTTTATCTATGTTGTGTTATTGCTAATAACACTATTTTTGTGTATTGTCCTAATATTTGATCAATTTCCACTTTGTACTGTGTTACCGAGTGGCTCAAGGCCGGCAACAAAAGGGAGGCCACACACAGATATATCAATCAAAAGTTAATTTATTTAACTCAGACAAATAAGCACAAATAACTGATGGCATGTGCAAGTAGGAAGTGTGTCAGTCATGTTAGGCGTCTGTGGATGAGTGAGACATGGAGTAATGTGTGTTGTAAGGTGCAGTATACCAAATAAAGGAAACAGGCTGAAGAGGCTGCAGCAGGCCCAGCTGGGAGAGAGTGTGTGACCAAAAGGGTGGTCCTTTATGCCCTGTACAGGTCCAACCCAAAAGGGCAGGTACTAGCAGGCACTCTCTCCCAGCTCCGCCCACCAGCCAACTCCCAGTAACTGCAAGAGAGAGAGAGCACAGTCAGACACGCGCAGGCAGACTGAACAAGGTCGTCACAACTGTTCTTTGGCCAAATCGTTTCTTTTAAACTTTGATGCCAATAAAGCTATTGAATTTTGAGAGACATAGATAAATTTGCAAAAATAAACAAGCAAAGAATAGAAATGTTAAAATAACTGAAATGGAAAAAAATACTTAAGGAATACTATTGTCTCCTTTTAACCCCTTATAGTCAATGTGAAGTTCATTGACATTTATAGCTTAAGCTCGTTAGAGGATTACCAAACCCAGTCCTCCTTTTATGAAATTAAATTATCTGCTATCGGCTATAATATATGCTATCTAACAATGTATTAGGTAGGATGATATAAAAAAAGCAGAATGTAGACAATGATGTAAAAAAGAAAATTAAAAGCAGCAGTGTATAGCCCGTTTTTTCATCTGAACTGTGCTTGTGTTTTTCTCCCTTAGACTCCAATGTATCCGACGAGGATGTGCTGCAGCAATACTCGTCATCCAGTCAGAAGCGATCCAGGTCAGACCAGCATCCAGACAAACCAACATTAACCACTCCACCCCGACCACGCAACCGCTTTGCCACCCTGCTGCAGAGGAGGAACCAGGAAGCTGAGGAAGATGGCCAAGCCACGTGCAGCAGGTGATATCACAGGGATTCAACCTTGGGATGTCAGTTTTGGTTCACTTCGCTTTCCGTAGCCCAACACTCATTAATTGGTAACTAACTGGTTAGTGGGGAATAACAAAATAAAAGTTTTGCTTGGGCTAAGTTCGGGTTCGGCCCACTTGACATGCTGCTGTGTTGTGCTATGGCCTAGTCAAGTGCTGGAATTTGTTTTTTTACATGACAACGCCTGAATGCAACACAGGCCCCGCTCCAATTGAGTGTGTACAGTGCCGTGCTGCGCTGCTGTGCCAGCACCGTGTTTGACTGTGCCTAACAGCCGTCTTTTGATGGTCAGAGGAGAATTGTAAATGCGCAACCATATAGAGACTAGTCTCGCTCACCAGACCTTTCTCAAGAAAAGAAAGCTCTGGCTGGGCCGACTCTCACTTTGAGATTGGAGAAAAAAACGCCCCGGCTGCTTGTATTTCTTTCAACCAATCACAATCGTTCTTGGCGGTGCCACAGCAACGGTGCACTTGCAAAAATATTGCTGGGGAGAAACAGGTTTTGGTGCAACACGCCCACAAAAATATCGCCTACAGGACGCGAACCATGGCAGAAAAATGGCTACATCCCCGCAAGATCAAACACCGCAAAAGTTAGTAAAGGACGTGTTGAAAACGGTTGAAAACTGCTACACAACCGGAGGTGGTAGGGCGGGACTTCAGTGGGTGGCTCGTTCCCTCCAATGAGAGGCTGATCTATGCAGCGAACTTACGCCCACTCAGACTATGTAGAGACAGACCCAAATATAAAGGTGGGGGAAACACTGACATAGTTTTGGCACCGCTACTAAACTGAAAAGGGGGGAAATTAAGCTATAGACCGACATAGGGTCAAAAAGTTTCTTGCCGATTGACGGATTAATGGTTAACCATTGAAATTTCTAATTAAACCACATCTAATGATCATCTCATTAGACTTATAGCTGACTAATCTAGAGACGTATGGTTACTATAAAGGACTTTTGGCAAACAACACATGTAGTCAGTTTACTCCATACTGTCTATAACTTAATTTGATTTTTTACACAGTGATTGCCATGGCTCAACAGTGCGAGCATTTCACTCGCATTTGCGACTAAAAATAGGTGTGTGCGAACTGTAAAAAATATTTAGGGGCACATGTGCGCATAAAAAAATCAGCTGAAGCAGCCTATATTTTTGTCAGTAAAAAAATATGATAATCTAACCGCAAATGTTGGAGGAACTCCAGCCACCTTCCCTCTTTCCTCTTCCCCGTGTGACACGGTTATGAGCGGTTTTCCAAGCCACTGTCGGCACAATGAATATCGTGTGCGATGCCAAGGGTAGCGGTGCTGCTTTGTCAGGCGTTGCTGCCCTCTCCATAGCCCTCTCCATAGTCATGTGTAAAGGCCTCTACACATGATCAGCTGTAAAACTGCTTTGCGCTGGCTGTCCCATTGTTTGTCTATGGAGAGGGCGGCGCCGCTACCCTTGGTGTCACGCACCGCCCGAGCGCTGCGCTCAGAGTTGAAATTATTTGAACTTTGACCGTGCCGCTGCGCCGCACCTGGCAGTGAGTGAAGCGCGTTGTTCTTATCATGTGAAGACCGCTTTAGGCACTGTTCGCCACGGTACTGCTGCTGGGCAGGGTGGAAATAAAGCAGAGCGCGCAAAGCGCAGACCTCCGCCGACGAACCCATTCATTGTATATGTGCTACCGCGGCGCAAGAGCACACTGCTCTACCGCCAAGCTGAGCGGTGCACACCGCCAGCCTGCGCTCGAATTGAAATTTTTTTAATTTCACCGCAATGCGCTGTGACGACACCTCGGCGCCACGCCTCCAATAGCAGAGAAGAGCCTGAAGTAGACCCGAAAGCAGTCACCATGGAGCTGTAGCTCCTGAACGAGCCTGTACTCCCCCAAATCCTGTCCTCTGCGCCCTACCCCGCGGTGGGCGCCGCGAAAGCTCTGTGTGAAAGAGGCTCAAGTCCTGCAGAGTTTCAGAGGACCTGGAGAATGTTTTAGGATAGTAATAACATTATATAAGATAATCATCAGGGCTCAACAATAAGGATTGCCCGATTGCCCGGGGCAAGTAAAACTCGCGGTTGGGCATGTAAACTAACAACTCACTTGCCCGATCGGGCAAGTTGCTAAAAATAGTAAAAGTTAATAACTGATAAAATAAATGTATTTTAAAACGTGCTCTTCTGCTCTGATGCAGTGGTCTCTCTGCCTGAAGTCACAGGCACAGCTGTGTAACAATGTCCTGCCCACAGCCCCCATTGATATTATTTTGTGCGACGGACGCTTCATATAATAACATAACAATATACTATTTATGGTGTTATGTCATCGTGTCATTTCTGTCTCTACATGGTCAGGCGTTAACAATTCTCCTCTGCTCTCTGTATCGCGCACGGCGGAGTTCCGCCACACACACAGGTTAGCACGCTAGAGCAGCTCGGGCTGCATTTTCCTGACCAAACCTGACCCCGAGCCCAGTGCAGTTTGTCAGCTGACAAAGTTATTGAAATGGACAGTGTGTAAATAACCACCAACAGACTGCTGTTACGCACAGACAAACACGCTGCTCGCACAGCAGCTCAGTACAGCACTCATGCTGAGCTTGTGTTGCGTTCAGGCATTGTCACGTAAATAACAACTTCCAACACTTAAATAGGTCATAGCACAAAACAGCAGCATGTCAAGTGACTTTTTACTTTATTATATTCAATAAAATTGTATGTTCCTAAATCTTGAGACACCTCATATGTAAGCTAGACAGGCATTTCACCTGCTCATTACTGTGCACACATGTACTGTATGTACTTAGTCCTAAAGAGCCCTTCTGGTGCCAGTAGATACATAGAAACATCCCAGCAGGCTGTGCTTTGCAAGCATACAAAAAAGTTTCACGCATGTGAAAATTATTTTTCATGCGTGTGCTTCACCTCCACTGCTACAACTCCATCCTAGGGGAAACACTGCTGTGTGCGTTTTGTGCAACAGGTGGATGTGGTAGTCTACTGGTAGAGTAGAGAGAGAGCTAAGTAGCGTTGAAGTAGAGTAGAGCAGGGCAGAGAGATGGAAGCAAAATATATTAAACCCGGTGTTAACACAGCAGAACTGGAGAGAGGGGTGAAAAATAAATAGAGGTGGGCATGGCTCAAGTAGGGTGCAAAATTATAGACGGAGAACGATTGACAAATTTTTCACTTTAAGCCCTGACACTGTCATTTTTGTGTAGGAATTAAGCTACAATACATGACATATGTTGTTTTAATTAATAAATACAGTGTGAATAAAGATTACATAACATAAAAATAACTGCAGTCTTTGTTATTTGATAGCCGCTTAAATTAAACAATTTTTATAGGGCAAGTAAAAACTGACTTCGGGCAAGTAGATCTCTGACCAACTTGCCCAACCGGGCAAGTGAAAAAAAACCTTAGCGTTGAACCCTGATCATATTGCAAAGATAATAAATATAAGATAATAACATTAAAGACAAAATTAAATTGCAATACTTTTTCAAAACTTGATGGTTTTACTTTTCTGTACATTTTGTATACAAATTCATTAAATAATTTTGCTTGTAAATGTCTATTTGCATCACGTTTATTACATTGTGCCCCTAAAGTTCTTTGTGCACTCCTTACTTTTTCAACTTAGGACCACATGTGCTCCTTGGGAAAAAAGTTAGCCTCAAGCCCTGATTGCATTAGCGCTGCACGATTTGATAAAAATGTGCGATGGCGATTTGAGTGGACAATATCGCGATTTGTGATTACGATTACAATATAATACATACCATGTACGTATCATGAGTCGTCTTGTTTAATTCAGTGTTTCCCCTACATTATATTATGGGGGTACTGACCTGACCTGACATAGTTATTGTTATGGACAGTGTGTAAATGACCATCAACAGACTGAGCACAGTCAAACACAGCTCTCACACAACAGCGCAGCGCAGCACTGTACACACAGTGGAGCGAGCCAGTGTTGCATTCAGGCGTTGTCACGTAAATGACAAAATTACAGCATGCCATAGCACAACACAGCAGCATGACAAGAGGGCCGAACCCGAGCAAAATTGCTCAATATTTAATTTGTTATTATATAGTTTGTTATGGAGTCTGTGATTTCCCCGTGACACTTGCAAATGTATGCTTAACTGTGCTTGGATGTTGTTATATGAGGCTCTGGCGGCTTTCAGTTGTCTCTTTGTCTTTAACGTTACTTGGCTTGATTTTCTCTCACATGCATTCTTCCTACGTTTCTCTGTGCTGTGCTGTCTCAAGTGCTGATATAGACTGGTCGTGTTGCCGCAGGATGTGGTGACTTTAACTTTTAAACTTTTACACAGCACGTCTTTCTGTTCAACGTTGCCGTACCTGAATCCAAAGGATCGCAAATTAATAGGCATTTTTTTTGCCAATAACTCAGCCTGTTCTTGGTCGTGCTCATGCTCTTTTTCAGCGTATATGTTGGTCACTGCTGCACGCTGGGTGATCACCTGACCATACGTGCTGCAAACACCAGGATAGCTTGTGGGCGTGATGTCAACAAACTCCACACACACTACAGAGGCAGTCACGTTCACAGGCACACACGTTAACATTTATTTACATTAAATCACAAATCGCAGCCTTTTATGCGGTTATATAATCGCACAGCCTGACACTGCAATGGCAACTGCAATTAGATTAATCGATTACATGTTTGACTGAAGAAAAAAAAATACACTGGCCTGATGCAGAATTTGGAAATCCTTAGAATGGCATTTTAAGCTGAGTTCAGACCAAAGATTCGCGATGAGACGAATCAGTTTTAGAACGTTACAGAGAAAAGTTGCAGTGGTGTGAACTGGCTGTCAGAGCTCAACTTAGGCCTGCTGATGGTGTCACCTGCAACTCAGCTGGTCAAATCACTGGCAGCTCGTTTTAGAATGTAAGGCATTTTTCAACGGCCAATCAGCTTGTAGTGAAGTCCACTGGTCAAGTCAAAATAACTGCGACGGTGTGTTTGCTTGCTGTAGCATTTGAAACAATATATGTAGCCACTGCTCATGATAAATGCTCCACTGAAAACAGTAGGAAAAACATTTGGTGCAAAAATGGTATAAAATTACTTGTTTACCGAAATGAGTATTCAGCACTTTGGGAAATATGCTTTCTTTTAAACAGTGACAGTGTTTCCCACAGAATTAGATTCAGTGTGTAGCTGTAGTTGACAGGGCGGGGCAAATTTTCTGTTGCTGCTGTTAACACAGGTAAGACCCAGTGCTGGACTGCGTGGTGCGAAGTTTCCATGTGAATGCAGGCGGTTTCGCCTAAAGTAGGTTGGAAAACTGATAGACAGTGGTTGTTAAATGAACAAACAGTCCAGTTTGTACCAGAGTGCACTGCAATGCTCTCAGTGACTATTTACAAACAGTTGAAAGAGAAAGAGAGGTTCAATCTCATGTTTGAGCTTTCAGTACAAAGCTGGAGTCAGAACATAGTAAGCCTAGCTTAGCATGGAGACTGAAAGCTGGGAGAAACAGCTAGCCTGGATCGGATAAGATAAGATAGCCTTTATTGTCATTGTACAGGTGCCTATACAATGAAATTTTGGGTGCCACAACTGAAGGTGCATAAAAGAAAGAAGAAGAAAAAACAGGAGACAGGAACATAACAGTACATTAAGACAAACAGTGTCATAAATAATAATAAATACATAAATAAAAACAGAATGCAGGCAGAATATTGTTATTGCACTAGTTTGTGAGGTAATTTTATCTGGATTGTTTTGGAATGTGGGTGTTAAGTGTCCTGACAGCCCACGGGTGAAAGCTGTTCTTCAGTCTGTTGTTTCTGCTTTTGAGACTCCTGTACCTCCTTCCAGAGGGCAGCAGGCTGAGCAGGTGGTGTCCAGGATGGATCTGTCCAAGGTGGAAAAAATGTCAACTGGTCACCGCACAAAATGGTCAATTAGTGACTTCTTATGGAGCTAGTTGCCAAATTACAAGCTCATCTTAAGCCAGCCAGGAATATGCTACCAATACTGAGTCACAGTAGCCCTCTGAGATAGCTTGCAGTCTTTCTGCCTGTTCTGTGGAGCACTTAATACTCAGGCAGAGTGGTGTTAATCAGAATTGGGTGGTGTAACACAGCTAATAAGCTATGATTGCTTCCTCTATTTAGACTCTTCAGTTCTCCTTTCCTTTAAACACCATCATTGTCCAGATTGTTTGCTATAGACCAACAGCATGGATTTGCATGTCAGAGTTGAACTTGGAAAAAAACGCCTTTACTTTTTACAAATCCACTGATTGTAGGGTTTCAGCGGGGAAAAAAGGTATTTTTCGAAATGCTTGTTTGAGTGGGACTTCAAGCTGAGGCATTGTATAGTTTTAGAGGGAGTTAGGTGTGGGAACTTTTTACTGGTATAAGCAGCTGGGTATAGTGACTGTGCGTTGTTTTGTAGAGACCCTAAAATTTGGTTTTGTAAATATCAGATCACTTTTTACCCAAGCCTGACCAATAAATTATTAGATACTTCAGCATGGCCTAGATATGGTTGGTTTATGTGAAACATGGCAAGCCACTCATTGGAAGGAGGAAATCAGCTCATCAGTCTGTAAACTCTCCTCTCCTGCAACTCTATTAGTTGGTCAGGTAGAGGTTCTCAAATGTAAACATCAGTAAACATCGAGGAAAAGATGGAGAAGATGGACACGGATGAACTTGCATCCTGCTAGCTATTGTACATATGATGTACATTGTACATGATAATAAACTGGATGACCTCCATGCCACATCAGTTTTCAACAGGATATCAGGAACTGTAATATCCTTTGATTCACCAAAACTTGGCTAAATCCTGGACAGTGCCATTCAGCCAGGAGGCTCTGTTTCTATACAGCGATCTGTCAGAGCAGAGGATTCTGGGAGAGAAGGAGAGGAGGTATGTGCTTTATGTTGAATAAGTACTAGTATGATGGCGGGAATGTGAGGTGCTGTTCTGTTCCTGCTATGGACCACTGCTCTACGCTGTTCAGAGGTGGCTGCGAAGCAGAGTCACTGCCTGTGTTTTTGGGAGGGGCGACCATGCAGCGGTCTTGTTGAGGTCAAGATATGTGTTTTTAAAGAAAGAAAAAAAAAAAAGAATATGCATGCCCCAAGTGATTCAAGAGATGTAGCCTATCAGAGTCTGGATCACCTTCCTTGACAGCACCGTTGACATCAATGAACCCACTCACTCTGGTGGATTTAATTAGTTAAACAACACAAGCAACTGTACCCAAAACTACAATTAAATAATTGCACAACCAGAAACCATAGATCACCAAAACTATCTGGAAACAAAGACAATTATAAGGCAACAACCAACAATGTAAAAACTGGAGTTTAGGGGTAGGAATCGCCAGAGGACCCACAATATGATAATATTGCGATATGAAATGTATTGTGATATGCTGAGTATTGTGATAAAATGTATTCCAATATATTGCAATTTATCACCTTTTTCCAACTGCCAATTAGCAGACAGACATACCAACACCGATTTAACGCCCTCTAGTTTAGAGAATGTGAGACAGCAGTCGCCAGTTCTCTGTCACATAATGTGCCATTACAGTGACAGATGAGTCCACTGACCTTAAAGTTTTGGCAACACAAGTCAATGCCAACTTTCGTGCTGCACTCAAAGATTCCTAAACTTTATGCTTCACTTCTCTGTAGAGCCTGGATACGGCTGTGTCGGTGAAAAAAAAAGTGGGGACGTAATCATATACCTGGGTTATAGTGTTTTGTTTGCAATGACGCCAGGGTATGAAATTAACAAAATATTTTGGGGGCAATTTTGGCCCCCACGGTCTAAAAAATGGGGGCATTTTCAAAATGTTTGGGGGCCATCAAAAAATTGTAATTATGTTCTAACAATAAGCACATGAAAAGCAAAACCAACTAAGATAGTGTCTTCACTCTTCAGTAGAAACCACTATAAATGAAATAAATAATGGGTTACATAAAGTTATGGTTGCAAAATATCACTCAGATTTCCTATAATTCAACCAGTTTAAATGTGATGATTTAACCATTAATCTACTGATAGCTGTACTAATGTTTCACCACATTACAGTTACTTTTACTGTTAAAAAGGCCAAATTACTATAAATTCCTTAGATGCAATTCTGGAAGTAAGTTAATTTAAAATTTAACATTCATTCTACCTTAAATTTTCATTAATTTGTCATTGTGTAGACACAGATCACCCAAGAAATGGTTAATTTATACTTATGGTACAGCAAAGCCCCCTCCCCTTCTCTGTCAGATTACTCTCACGTAATCAGTGCAGTCTCGTTGATTATGTCTGGAAAATGAGTTGTAGACGTGACGGTAAATTAATTTAATGAAAATAAAATTATACTTTAATGTCAATCAATCAATCAATTCAATCAATTTTATTTATAAAGCCCAATATCACAAATCACAATTTGCCTCACAGGGCTTTACAGCATACGACATCCCTCTGTCCTTATGACCCTCGCAGCGGATAAGAAAAAACTCCCCAAAAAAACCCCTTTACGGGGAAAAAAAATGGTAGAAACCTCAGGAAGAGCAACTGAGGAGGGATCCCTCTTCCAGGACAGACAGACGTGCAATAGATGTCGTACAGAACAGATCAGCATAATAAATTAACAGTAATCCGCATGACACAATGAGACAGAGAGAGAGAGAGAGAGAGAGATGCAGGTAATGACAGTAGCTTACAACAACATTATTGAAAGTAATAATATTATAGTTATAGTTCTGGCTACTGTGGTACAATATGTTGAAAGTATGTATTAATATCTGGCAGTATACATGTGTGACAATAGTCATATGTGTATAATAACAGTAGAAGTATGACTAATGACTAATGATGGCAGCAGCAGCAGCAGGAGGCATCTGGCAGGACCACGGCAGCAGCACAACCACACACGTCACGCTGTCCAGGCACCGCTGCGATATGAGTTAATCTGAGAGACAGTGGAGCACAAAGGCTCCGGAGAAGAAGCCGAGTTAGTGACATCCAGAATGGCCGAGTTAGCAAGATGCAGTAATAGAATACGAGAGAGAGAGAGAGAAGGAGAGAAGGTGCCCGGTGTATTATAGGGGGGTCCTCCGGCAGACTAGGCCTAAGTCAGCCTAACTAGGGGCTGGTACAGGGCAAGCCTGAGCCAGCCCTAACTATAAGCTTTATCAAAGAGGAAAGTCTTAAGTCTAGTCTTAAATGTGGAGACGGTGTCCGCCTCCTGGACCGTAACAGGAAGATGATTCCACAGGAGAGGAGCCTGATGGCTGAAGGCTCTAGCTCCTGATCTACTTTTGGAGACTTTAGGGACCACGAGTAACCCTGCGTTCTCAGAGCGCAGTGTTCTGGTGGGATAATATGGCACTATGAGCTCACTAAGATAGGATGGAGCTTGACCATTTAGAGCTTTATAAGTTAACAGTAGGATTTTAAATTCAATTCTGGATTTTACAGGGAGCCAGTGCAGAGAAGCTAAAACAGGAGAAATATGATCTCGTTTCTTAGTTCCTGTTAGTACACGTGCTGCTGCATTCTGAATTAGCTGGAGAGTTTTTAAGGACTTACTAGAGCTACCTGATAATAGAGAGTTACAGTAATCCAGCCTAGAGGTAACAAAAGCGTGGACCAATTTTTCTGCATCTTTTCGGGTCAGGATAGGCCTAATTTTCGCAATATTACGCAGATGAAAAAATGCAGTCCGTGAGGTTTGTTTTAAATGAGAATTTAAAGACAAATCTTGATCAAATGTTACTCCGAGGTTTCTTACGGTAGTGCTAGAGGCCAGAGCAATGCCATCTAGAAAAACTATGTCATCAGATAAAGAGTCTCTGAGTTGTTTGGGGCCAAGAACAATAACTTCAGTTTTGTCTGAATTTAACATCAGGAAATTGGTGCTCATCCAAGTTTTTATGTCTTTAAGGCAGTTATGGAGTTTAGTTAATTGATTAATGTCAGATTGTAATACTGTTAAAACTATAAATACATATAGTTGTTTCGAAAACTTGGGGGCAATTTTGGCCCCCGGAGCATGGCTTTTGGGGGCATTCTTGGATAAATTGCGGACCAAATGGCCCGTGGCCCTTGCTAATTTCTGACACTGAATGACGCTGTATGGGCCCAGATCTTTGCACATGACGCAGGTATTGGACTGTGTTATTTTCTTAGCTCTCTCAAAGTTGGATGGTTGTTTTGTCAAGCTAAGTGTGTCCAGTGTTGGTTGATTTTTCTGCGGAGTTGGCTTAGCGTTAGCTTGGCCGTCAGTGGGTAACGCTATCTCTGGATGGTGGAGTGTGAGGTGAGCCCTCATGTTTGTAGTATTCCCAGTGTATTTTATTCTCATATGACACTGCTTGCAAATCGCATGTGTGATATCCAAGCCCTCCTACCCTTCTGTGTTAAAAAAAAAAAATCCAAAATATATCCAGACATTTGATTTAAACGGGACGGCATAGTTCTGATTTCTTTCACCGGCGCCTCCATCTTTGTTTTGCCAAATGCTGCTGACTGAGACCTCTGCTGACCTCACAAGGAAAAAAACCATCAGCACCATCTAATGGACCAAAAAAACAATTGAATTTAATATTCTTAGTACCAAAAGTTGTAAAATGTGTATTTGCAAAAATAAATAATGTATGTAATAAAAGATTGATACTTGGCATCTCTGTACCAATACATTATTGCCGTGCAAAATATAGCAATACTATGCTGTATCAATTTTTCTCCCCCTACTGGAGTTGTACCTCATATGATTTCATGTGACAAATAAATGATTGATTGTTTAGAATCTATCTATAATTTTATTATGTTGCTCTGTTCTGTACACACAACATCTATTGCATGTTTGTCCATCCTGGGAGAGGGATCCTTTCTCTGCAGCTCTTCCTGAGGTCACTCCCATCTTTTCCTGACTTGACTTTCTGAAGTCATGGTGAAGTTGCCAGGTTTGGTACCGTTGCACCTGTACAGAGATCAAATGCCGTGAGGATAACCATGTCCACACATGAGTTTAATATACATCTTTTTGTTTCTTACTTTGACAGAAAGCATATAATCATATTTCCCAAAATGCTGAACTGTTTCTATGAACCAGGGACTACAGCTGTGATATTTACCACAATAATTAGGACTATAATTATTTGCCTTAGCCATGCAGCCTTAACATGCAGTAAGGTTAACACTGTACATTATTCTGATGTGGTTGTGTTTTTCCCACATTCAGATTCTTCAGCATTTCCAGTTCAGCAGCCAGTCTGAGCACTAAGGAGACTGCTCAAGAGGGTTTACCTCAGGGTGGGAGTCTCACCCAGGAAAATACACTCAGCATCCAGACCAATGACAGCGATGGTCCTGATGTCCCATCTATGGAAACCCCCAGCCCACCTCCACCACCTAGCATCACATCTCTCAGTTCAGCCAGTCAGGGTCTCAGGCTGTTTCAATGGTCAGGCAGCTCCTCTTCGACTGAACAATCGAGAACGCCAAAGTCAACTTCAGGCCTAACCTCCCTGCAGCAGTTTCAGTATAAGAGGGAGAGTTTTCCCCTATTCACAAAGACCCACAGACCCCCTGGAGACATGTCACCTCTACGTTACTCCTCCTCTGACGGAAACACAGAGGAAAATAATGACTTTCCAGGTTCCACCTGCTCCCAGGACAGTGCCTACTTTTCCCAGTCCCAGCCTTACCTCACTTCGTGCCACAAAGAGGAAGTCCTCACCCACAGCTTCCCCTCCTCGTACCAAGACGATACTGCAACTGTATGTTCATAAAAATCTCCACTGCCTTTATAAATCTCTTTACATCCCTTGTGGTTGGGTGAGCCTTCACACATACAGTATCTCACATAAGTGAGTACACCCCTCCCATTTTTGTAAATATTTCATTATATCTTTTCATGTGACAACACTATAGAAATGTCACTTTGATATAACTTAAAGCAGTCAGTGTACAGCTTGTATAGTAGTATAGATTTACCTTCCTCTGAAAATTACTCAAAACACAGCCATCAACATCTAAACAGCTGGCAACATAAGTGAGTACTCCCCACAGTGAACATGTCCAAATTGTGCCTAAAGTGTCGATATTTTGTGTGCCAACCATTATTATCTAGCACTGCCTTAACCCTTTTGGGCATGGAATTCACCAGAGCTCACAGGTTGCTTCAGGAATCCTCTCCCACTCCTCCATGATGACATCATGGAACAGATGGATGTGAAGACACCTTGCGCTCCTCCTCCTTCAGCTTGAGGATTCCCCACAGGTGCACAGGTGAGTTTAGGGCTAGATACATACTTGGCCAGTCCATCACCTTCACCTTCACCTTCCTCAGCAAGGCAGTTGTCATCTACTAGGTGTGTTTTGGCCCCAAACCATGATGCTGCCACCTCTATACTTGAATGTAAGCAAGGGACAGTTGTCTTGGTGCTCTTTCAGCATGTGTGGCACCTCGGTGAAGAGCACCAAGACAACTGTCCCATGCTTACAGTCAAGTGTAGTGGTGGCAGCATCATGGTTTGGGGCTGCATGAGTGCTGCCGGCTCTGGGGAGCTCGGTTCATTTAGGGAAACATGAATTCAGAGCAGAGCATGATCGCCCCTCTTCAGAAACTGGGCTGCAAGTTTTCATTATCAAGTTTTCCAACATGATAATGACCCAAAACACACCTAGTAGATGACAACTGCCTTGCTGAGGAAGCTGAAGGTGAAGGTGATGGACTGGCCAAGTATGTATCCAGCCTTAAACTCACCTGTGCACCTGTGGGGAATCCTCAAGCTGAAGGTGGAGGAGCGCAAGATGTCTTCACATCCATCTGTTCCATGATGTCATCATGGAGGAGTGGGAGAGGATTCCTGAAGCAACCTGTGAGCTCTGGTGAATTCCATGCCCAAAAGGGTTAAGGCAGTGCTAGATAATAATGGTTGGCACACAAAATATTGACACTTTAGGCACAATTTGGACATGTTCACTGTGGGGAGTACTCACTTATGTTGCCAGCTGTTTAGATGTTGATGGCTGTGTTTTGTGTAATTTTCAGAGGAAGGTAAATCTATACTACTATACAAGCTGTACACTGACTACTTTAAGTTATATCAAAGTGTCATTTCTATAGTGTTGTCCCATGACAAGATATAATGAAATATTTGCAAAAATGGGAGGGGTGTACTCACTTATGTGAGATACTGTACATATGGATCATGAATGGGTGTGCAGAAAGCCATTTAGGTAGTGTGGTTTTGTGTTCTTACGTATTTCTTATGTATTTCCTCAGGAAATGAGATCAAGCAAAGATTCTGAGCCAGAGCAGAGTCCCACACACTCAATAGAAGAAGATAAGAAACTTAGCATGCTCAGGTCAAAGGTGAGTTTGTTCCTGAGTTACAGCTAGCATTTTGCAAATTGTTGTTTGAAACTTACTTTTAATTCTTCTTTTAGAGGCACTAAGTATTTCCAGAGATTCTTTGCCATTTGACAGTGGAGTGTTATGTCATCCTTATGGGCTTGATATGTGCTGGTAATGAGTATTTCCATGTTGACAGGAAAATAAACTATAAAATAATATCATCCAACTCATAAGTTCCTAATTTAATTTCTTAATCAAATAAGCACATCATCCCTTACTCTGTAAAAATAAAATGTAAGATAAATGTAAGTTGAAAAAGACAGCCTTAATCTGCATAGAACTGAAGGGAATAAGCCATATGACCATTAAAGGCTCCTCTCACTCATGACTGAATTCTGGAAATACATACATTGTCATTTTTAACATATTGCTGCAGTAATTCAGCAGAGCTATACGCATTGTACATTAGTATACATGCTCTGTGTTTGTAGCTCCATGTCAGCCTAGTGAGCAGGGACATGGCACTAAAACTGCAAGTTACACAAGGAGAACTCCTGTAATTTGAAAGGTTGTCCTTCATGATCATCGTTTACATTTTGGGGAATACACATATTTGCATGTCTGTGTGTTAAGTAGGGCTTGGTATTGCCACTGATTTCCTGAATCGATTTGATTTCGATTCACAAGGCCTCAATTTGATTCGATATCGATTAGGTATATTTCAGTTCAAGCACCCATTTTTGCTGGAATGTGAAAGAAATTCTCAGAGAACTAGGACTGTAAATTTTACATGGATTTATGTTAAAAAAGTTTGTTTGTTTTTTTTTGTTTTTTTTAATTTAATTTTATATACTTTATTAATCCCCCAGAGGGGAAATTCAAGTTTTCACTCAGTTGTCATTAACACACAGGTCCGAAATACACACACGCACAAACAGGACCTATACATGCACAAAGTGGAGAGATGTCAGAGTGACGGGGCTGCCTTGGTCAGGCGCCCGGAGCAGTTGGGGGGTTCAGTGCTTTGCTCAAGGGCACCCTGGCAGTGCCCAGGAGGTGAACTGGCATCTCTCCAGCCACCAGGCCACGCTCCGCATTTGGTCCGGATGGGGACTTGAGCCAGTGACCCTCCGGTTCCCAACCCAAGTCCCTATGGACTGAGCTACTGCCGCCCCCAATAGAATAAATTCAGAGCAGGATTAAAATTGAATATTTTACAATTAAATGTAGTTTATGGAGCAGCAGCACTAAAATCAAACAGCAAAGTCACAATATAAACTTAATATCTCACGGGAAACAAATCTAAAATGTCAATAAAATCATATTTCTGTCATCACAATACTGAGTGAAGTTTAGAGAGAATAATAACAGAGACATCAGTCAGTATCAGTCCTCCTGCCCTCTCTGCTCCTCCCTCTGCTGCTGAGGAGATTCACTGCCTGCAGATAAAGTTATGACTGGTAAAGTTTAGGATACGTGGCAACCTGAGCTAAACTGTTAAAACAGTTGTAGTTTCAGCTTGTTAGTAACACTTTGCTATTTGCTGAAAAGCACTCTGTGCCTGTTCATAACATAATATTAGCAGCAGTGGATGAGAGAGTGCAAACAGAGCAGATTGAAATATTGCTTTTCTGCACATTTACATGTTTTAATGTTTATTGTTGTTGAACAGGTGTATTGATAAAGTATTGACTTTTTCCTCAAGGAGGTTTTATTGCACTCACAGTAACAAGCGTAGTTGACATCAGCTCAAGTTATCTTAACTTTTCTGTCTACACTGCGCCATCTCTACTCTGTTTGTCTATGTATGTGCTACTGTCATTAATAATTTAGTGCCAGTGCCCGTTTACCACCGGCGAGATTTACAAGGTTGAAACTTCACACATCCGTGGGAAAAAGCGGATATTAAAAGATCAGTCTCTGATTTTATGAATCAATATCAGGTCATTCAAATGAAGATCAATTTGATTTGGATGAATCGATTATTTTAACCCAGCCCGAGTGTTAAGCGCAAAACTGAAGTCAGAATGTAATGAAATGGGGAAACAGCTAGCTGTGCTCTGTTTTTTTTTAAAGATATTTTTAGGGCATTTTTTGCCTTTAATCGACAGGACAGTTAAGCAGAGAGAGAGAGAGAGAGATGCAGCAAAGGGCCACAGGCTGGAGTTGAACCTGGGCCACTGCGGTAACAGCCTTGTACATGGGGCGCCTGCTCTACCACTAAGCCACCGACGCCCCAGCTGGGATCTGTTTTGAGTGAAAAATACACCTAACAACATCTAAAGCTCACTGATTACAATACAGTGTTAAATTCAGCTGCATTCAGAATCAGAAAAGCTTTATTGGCTGTCGTGACAGAAAATTGTCTTAGACGTTGCTCATACAACAAACAAAACAACACAGAAACACACAATTCCTAGAAACCTAGTGAGATAAAAGAATACTGAAGCATAAATAATTTATACAGAGTTTAAGAAAAACTCTAAAATGTGCAATGTGGTAAAGTGCATGTGCTGGGGGCCATTTTTGAGCTATTGTTTGTTTAAAATGTTTATGGCAGTGGGGATAAAAGAGTTGGGGTAAGTGTTTTTCTTGGACAGGGGGACTTTATAGCGGCGACCTGATGGTAGGAGCTGGAAGGACTTGTGCAGGGGGTGAGTGGGATCTGCTGTGATGAGGTTGGCTTTCTGAGTGACTGCTTGGGTATGAAGTTCTGATAGTGGAGTCTGAGTTTTGCCAGTTATTTTACTTGCTTGGTTGATTCATATAGAAGCAGGAGCGGACAGAATGGAGTTTTAACTACCTGAGGACTACCTTCAACTTTTTGAGGCACAACCTCTTAGGCTGAAAAATTAAGCCAACACAGAAGTGCCAAAAGCTGCAGTTCCTCAAATGTCCACTTGAGGCTGGCTCAGGAAGCTAGTCAGTCCCCATAGACCTCCATGTTAAAATGTCCAGCTTTACAGCAGAAATAAACATGTTTGCAGCCTGGTACAAAAAAAATGTTTTGGTCTCTATGGCTAATTTCAACATTCATGACAACTGTACTGGAGTAAAAAAAAAATTATTTAACTCCCTGGGGCATTACATGCAACAAAAGAATCAATGCTGCTGTAAAGTAGTATGTGTAGATAAGGGTGGGAAAAAAGCCCCATGATATGATGTTATGACAATACTTAAGTCACGATACAGTATTATTGCAATTTGAAACATGTTGCTATATGCTGAGTTTTGCAATAAAATATATTGCGATTTATCACCATTTTTCAACTGTAAATAATGTCCCCAAAAGAAAACTTTGTCTTTGAAAAGTTTTCAGTCTGTTCATCTCACTTCAGTAATTTTTATTGCAGCAAAATGTATCTAGTAGACTGATAAATGAATAGATTATATTATTCTAGTAGGCTATCGAGTTTAATGTATATTTGTAAATTCATAATTTATGTAATGAAAAACTGATACTTGGCGTCTGCATATCAATACAGTATTGCCACACAAAATTATCATGATACTATTCTGTATCAATTTTTTCTCTCTACCCCTAATCAGAGATGCTCCAGGAAGGATTAGATGTGGGATGTAAAGCTAGCAAAGCTGACAAAGAGTCCCCAGTGAGAAGCTCTGGTGACATAGCCATTGACTTTGGCACATGGGCTAGAATGGCAGAGCTGAACTGTGACACAGCCACATGCAGTAGACACTGGCCATGACACACTACAACTATTTTATAACAAACAACAGTTTATTAAGTTATAGAGGTGTTGGTAGTGGTACTTTATAATGTAGGACAGAGCCAGGCTAGCTGTTTCCATCTGCTTCCAGTCTTTATGCAAAGCTATGCTAACCATGTCCTGATACCAGCTCTGTATTTAAAAAACACAAATGACTTGTACTCATTTTGTTATTTCACTTATAGATTTTTTTTTAAATTGAATTTACAATTTAGGAAGAATGACGTTGAAGACATTTTTGTAGCAGTAAAACACTGTGTGTGTCTCCTGTTTCAGTCTTATCTCTGCTACATGGTTTTTCACCCACCAGGTTTCAGGTCTGTTGAAGCCACAGTCCAGCAATCAGCGTCAAGCATCAAAAGAGCGACTGTTTGGCCCGGCCAGGGCCAGTGGACTGAGGAAAAAGTCTTTGGGTTTTGGAAAGAAAACAGTTTCCTCCAATAATGAGAACAACCCTGGTGTCCAGGCCACCATCAGCAGCCTCTGGAAGAACTTCAGCTTCAAAAAGTAAATGAGAAATACTAAAGTTACTTTGTAAATTCATACAATATTTGAATAGAATTCTTATCACATTCTTAACATGATGCTGAAAATCTGGTTTTAATGGAAAAGTGCCAAGTGAACATAATGGAACATTATGGAAGTGGAAATTTCTTACAAAAATTTTTATGGCATATCATGGATGTGTCAATCATTGGGTGAGATTACACATACACTATATTGGATTTTTACTAACTTTACTAATAGGACTAGTTACTATTAGGGGTGGCCAATATATCAAATATACTCAATGTGTCGCAGCTTGTTCCATGTGGGATGTATGAATAGGCTATATTGCAAACATTGTGTCTAAATTGTCATGTTGTTGTTTTTAAGCCACTGGTGTAAGACTTGATTTGGTGTTTTGGTTCTCTTGCTCTCTCCCTCTCGGAGATACGCAAAAGAGACTCACAAACATTATACATCACACACACTCCTCCAGGTACAGCATGTGTATTATCTGTTGGGCTCCAGACTGCTACTATCCAGTCACATTTTGCAACCATGGAGCACCACTGTGACATTGCAAATGTTATTAATATATGGACTGGAGAGCCGTTAGTTTGTTTCCAGCTCACAGTGAATAAATCATCATGTTTAACAGTACCACACTAAAATTAACTTAATGAGTTTGTTCTCACTAACACAAATAAAACAACAAATGGGATAATTTAACCTTCAGGGCTATCTGTCAGAGAGACCTTTCTGGAAGAAATATTTTCATTTAACCCAAACTATGATCTTTTTCATAAAACTTCAGGAATATCTGGCTTAAAGCCCTGAGGGAAAACAACAAGATCATTCAACAAAAGTACAACTTTCAGCACAATAATAACTGTCAAGGTTCATTGACAAAACAATTGCTTTTTGCTAATCACCCATTATTAGTTTAAGGATGTTTACATTGCATAAACTAGCCTAGCGGCTAGCAGACATTTTTCCCCTTCTCATAGCTTAAAAAATTACATGCAGCGTTATTACTTTTCTTACTCACCGCTGGTTTAAGCCACTGCATCTCCTGACAGAACAGCACGGTTGAATTTCAGCCTGCATGCACGGTTTTTCATCCAAACATTGTTGAAACAGAGCAGCTAATGTTGCTAAAGCAAGAAGCTAGCATAGTGAGACGCTCATCCAGGCAGGTAACATTACGTCGTGTTTAATCTCGTAACAGTATTGTTTACATAAGCCATGTGCTGCTTTATTGTAGCAGCAGGTTATTTGACACGGTACAAGATAAGGACAGTTAATGTAAACTGGGATGCCAGTAACTTTGATGAGGGACACAGTTTGTAATGGAACAGCTCTAATAGCACCCCTCTTGTGTTTTTCAGGGATACCCAGAAGGTGATTCCCTCTAAGAAAGGAGAGCCCATGTCTCCTGTGAAAGACAACCTGCCGGCAAACTCACCTCAGACTGACATTAATTTAATCAGCAGCTTCTGAAAGATGCTTTAAATGTTTCACACAGTGCTAAGTGCTGTGTGTGGGACTGAAGCTTTTAAACATACCACTTATGTTAATGATTTCTTGACAAGTTGTATTTCTTAATGTATAGTTTTTAATAAAGCAACTGGCCTGCAATACAAGTGTATTGTGATTGGGTGTAGATTGTGTAGTAACTGATGTTGAGTTTCTTAAGTTGTATGAAGTTGGGTTGCATCACATCTTGCTATTGTCAAACCCTTCAACACAGCAGTCAAAGAACGTGTCACCAGGTAAAAATGCATATTTGAATGTTAAGTGAAAATGCCCTGCCCACATGCATGCTGAGGAATGTGGCTGGCTTCCTACGGTATGTCTTCAGAACAGTGTCAAGTATCTGCACCGGTCAGCCCAAGTACAGGCTTTTCGGTGGGTTTTAGTGTATAGAACAGTTTAAGTTCTCTCTCTTGTCAAGTGTTGTCAGATGTACTGTGTGCTTTTTTAGCTGTCAGTCAGTACGTTTACATGGACAGTTTAATTCCACTTTTAATCGTAATGAAAGGCTATTCCGATTTAAAAGTGGTCATGTAAACGGTCATTCCGATTGAAAAATGGCCATTCCGATTGAAAATTAAATCTGATTAAAGGGGGTGGTTTATTCAGTTTGTCATTCCGAATGAAAGAATTTTGTGTGTATGTATACACTCATTCAAGTTCATTCTGGTCATTCTGCACATGCTCATTTCCTTGCCCTCCTCAACAGATGAAGCATTAGCAGAACAAGGTTGTTGTCGTACTGCTGCTTCAAGAATATAAGCAAAACAAGCCAGAAAAAGGCACTAAGAACGGTGTCGTCAAGCATCTTGTTATCCAGAGCGAGGACTACAGTGTTTTCTTCCAGTAAACGTAAACACCTAACATCCGCCCCACCCCCTATCCAATCAGAAACCTTCACTGCTCCAAACCTTGCGCAGACTTAAATAAAGGCGATTGAACTGATTTCCCATGTAAACCCTCATTCGGAATGAATATTTCCCATGTAAACTACCTGGAAAAACTTTAATTCCGAATGATTTCATTCAGATTTATTTCATTCCGAATGAGAAGCCATCATGTAACCGTAGCCATTCAACCAAAGAAAATCTCTCCTCAGGTCAGTCAGTGTAATCCTGCTTAAAGTTTGAATCTATGTCGACCCCCACCTACCTCTGAGTAGATGAACCTCATGATAAGCTGATAGAAGACTTTTCATTTGGTGACTTTAAATCCTTCACCTACCTTTTTTTTTTCCAATGGAGTGCTTCAAGGCTCAGTCCTTGGCCATTAATTATTCTTCATTAATGTTACTTTTAGGCCATATCATTCCGAAGTTAAATATCAGTGTCCATTTTTATGCAGATGATTCCCAGATCTTATTCTAATTTGAGTCCAATAACACAACTGGTCAAATCACAATTCTGTCCTACAGATTATAAACATTGGCTCTCTAAAAACTTGTGTGTGTGTGTATATATATATATATATATATATATGTGTGTGTGTGTGTACATATATATATATATATGTATATATGTATGTATATATATATGTATATGTATATATGTGTGTGTGTGTGTGTGTGTGTATATATATATATATATATATATATATATATATATATATATATATATATATATATATATATATATATATATATACACTGCCTGGCCAAAAAAAAAGTCGCCACCTGGATTTAACTAAGCAAATAGGTACGAGCCTCCTATTGGATAATTACTGCATGGGCGATTATCTTTCAGCTGGCAACAAGTTATTTAACCCCAACTGGTGCAATGAGTTGCTTCTCATTTCCTAAACAACCATGTCGAAAGACACATCAGGTGGTCGTGGAAAAGATGTTAGTCTGTTTGAGAAGGGTCAAATCATTGGCATGCATCAAGCAGAGAAAACATCTAAGGAGATTGCAGAAACTACTAAAATTGGGTTAAGAACTGTCCAACGTATTATTAAAAACTGGAAGGATAGTGGGGACCCATCGTCTTCGAGGAAGAAATGTGGCCGGAAAAAAATCCTCAATGATCGTGATCGGCGATCACTTAAACGTTTGGTGAGATCAAATCGAAGAAAAACAACAGTAGAACTCAGGGCTATGTTTAATAGTGAAAGTAAGAGCATTTCCACACGCACAATGCGAAGGGAACTCAAGGGATTGGGACTGAACAGCTGTGTAGCCTTAAGAAAACCACTAATCAGTGAGGCTAACCGGAAAAAAAGGCTTCAATTTGCTAGGGAGCATAAAGATTGGACTCTGGAGCAATGGAAGAAGGTCATGTGGTCTGATGAGTCCAGATTTACCCTGTTCCAGAGTGATGGGCGCATCAGGGTAAGAAGAGAGGCAGATGAAGTGATGCACCCATCATGCCTAGTGCCTACTGTACAAGCCTGTGGGGGCAGTGTTATGATCTGGGGTTGCTGCAGTTGGTCAGGTCTAGGTTCAGCAACAGTATGTGCTCAAAGAATGAGGTCAGCTGACTACCTGAATATACTGAATGACCAGGTTATTCCATCAATGGATTTTTTCTTCCCTGATGGCACGGGCATATTCCAAGATGACAATGCCAGGATTCATCGGGCTCAAATTGTGAAAGACTGGTTCAGGGAGCATGAGACATCATTTTCACACATGGATTGGCCACCACAGAGTCCAGACCTTAACCCCATTGAGAATCTTTGGGATGTGCTGGAGAAGGCTTTGCACAGCGGTCAGACTCTACCATCATCAATGCAAGATCTTGGTGAAA